>NC_065445.1:272231758-272540709 GCF_917563875.1 Diabrotica virgifera virgifera | reverse complement strand
ATCAACTCTGTTGTCTTCTATTGTATCTTCGGCCTACCACTGTCTGATGAGCCGTAAATACATCGAAGCTAGTTAGAGTCTGTTTAAATGAAAAGCAGATGATCTCCAGCAACAGTTCAACCCATAATAATATGTGTATATATATTTTTTTTGTAGGTATTATCAAAACATTCCAATGGTTAGTTGTATATCTATTGAAAGCAACTCACGAGAAAGTAGAAGAAGAGTTGAAGGCTGGAAAGGATTTGTTCGAAGCCAAAAATAACAGTCAAGTGTACTACGGGAAGAGTTTAGGCATAGCATTTATTCAGGTGAGTTTTACTATGCTTTCGAAATTGTTAATTTTACATTACTTAGTACCCTTTTAGACTAAGACAATGGTGTCTGACACCGGTGTCCGCCATCGGTGTTCAATTGCAGCAAAACATTGTCAAGTCACTAAAATCAGTCATCACACAAAGTGGCTCGTCTGTAGTCGTTCATTTAAAACAGTGTTTTGCAGCCGGTGGCGGACACCGGTGTCAGACACCAGTGACGTAGTCGGAAAGGGTACTAAGTCCTCAAAAATCGATGACATCTTTTACGTATTATTGAATATTTTCATTGGATGTATACAGCTGGTTCCAAAAAAAACTTATACGACTCTTAAAGCGTATTTTGTAGAAAATTGAGCAGTGTATTTTGAAGGATAATAATAATAATAATAATAATAATGACTTTATTCTGTTCGGGGCCTGTTTCAAGGAGATTCGTTGAGTCCTCTGTGGTTCTGTCTAGCTATGAACCCACTATCTCAGCTATTGAACTCCACAGATGCAGGTTTTAGCATCAAAAATAACAACAATGTGGTGGCGAAGCTTAATCATTTATTGTACATGGATGATTTGAAATTAATGGCTTCCACTCGAAACCAACTCGACGAGATGCTAAAAACTGTAGAAACTTTTTCTAATGATATTAGTATGTACTTCGGACTAGACAAGTGCCGTATTTTAAATATAGTCAGAGGAAAAGTACAGCCCGGAGGATTCGATATGCAAAATGGCCAGAACATCGAGGCCATGGGTGAAAACGATATGTACAAATATCTTGGAGTAAAGCAAGCGCGGAAAATTGGCCATAAACAAATGAAAACAGAAATAACTACTGAGTTTATACGAAGGGTAAAACAGCTGCTTCGCTCACACCTTAACAGTAGAAATTTGTTTAAGGCACTAAACACCTACGCATGTTCCGCGCTTAGCTACTCATTTGGTATTGTTAAGTGGACAAAAACAGATATAGAAGCTCTTCAGCGAAAAGTGCGAACACACCCCACAAAGGCACAAAAACACCATCCTAAGAGTGCAGTAGAAAGAACAACATTACCACGGAATCTAGGAGGAAGAGGACTTATGGATATAGGTGAGCAATTAGATAAACAAATTGCTAATTTAAGAACTTATTTTCAGATGCAGGCTGAGACATCTACTCTACATCGCGCTATCTGCGCAGTAGATGACACAACACCGATCAAACTGAGGGAACCAGAAATGCGCATAAACCACCTTACTAAGGACGAAAAAGTGCGCGCCTGGATGGGTAAACCTCTGCACGGGCGACATCCCAATGAGGTCAGCCAAGACTATGTCGACAATATAGCGTCGAACTACTGGTTGACATCAGGAAAGATGTTCCCTGAAACGGAGGGTTCATTACTGGCCATTCAGGATCAGGTTATACCAACCAGAAATTACCTGAAATATATCATCAAAGACCCTCAGGTTCAAAACGACAGATGCCGATATGGATGTCAAGCCCAAGAAACCATCCAACATCTTACAGGGGGCTGCCAGGCATTTGCTGCAACTGAATACAAGGAACGGCATGATGCAGTAGCAAAAATCCTTCATCAAGAGATAGCTATCAAGCTGGGACTTCTCCAAACAGACCATCTCCCGTATTATCAATACGTCCCTGAGAGTATGCTTGAGGATGGCAACTACAAGCTATACTGGGACCGCACTGTGCTCACAGACCAAACAGTGGCACATAATAGACCAGATCTCGTACTAGTTAATAAATTAACAAGACAAACAACACTAATTGATGTGGCGATACCTAACAACAATAATCTACGTAGTAAATTTACTGAAAAGATCGCCAAATACAGAGATCTAGAAATTCAAATACGAAGGCAATGGAGAATGCAAAGTACCCAGACGATACCGATTATTATTTCTACTACTGGAGTCATTCCGAAGACCCTCCTCGAAAGCATAAAAAAGCTGGGTCTTAATGAACATCTTTATAAGACCATGCAGAAAGCTGTACTACTCGCGACGGCCAGATGCGTACGAACATTTTTGGGAGCGACTTAAGTCACTTAGGGCTCGATAACATGGAAAGAGTCCCACCAGAGCTCAATCCTTCTGATACCATAGGTATCTGGGATGAGTTAATTTTCCCCTTAGAGGGAGTGTGAGCCGTATGGCTAAATCTGATGACTTTATTGCTTTTTTTTCAAAAAAAATACAAACTAGACAAACAGTAATAATTATAATAAAGCAAAAGGCGACGTTCGCTCTTAGATGATGTTCCTAGAAACACCAGCTAAGAAGCGCTCTTCCACGTAACCGCAATACAAATAATTACTATTCTAGTGTAACCTAAAGACCTTATTTACATGCTAAAATAAATTTATCGTATATGATAATAACACTAATTATCTATTTTTATTGAATAAACTTTGCAATCATTTAAACGAATGTAGCCAAATTTACTTGTTTATAATCTAAATTTTAAATTTTATGCTATTATTAAATAGAGACTTTTTTACGTTGGATTTAAATTGAGAGATGGGTAAAGTTTTGAAATTTTCAGGGATCATATTGTACAGATTAGCAATATTGTAAGGCTAAGGCTCCACGGGCGAGAAATTCACGCTAGCAGTAGCCGTAAAACGAACTTAAGGTTCCACGGAACGGAATAGGAATAGCCGAACTGAACCGACTACGCACAAGTCCTGTAGTCGGTACAGTTCGGCTATTCCTATTCCGTTCTGTGGAACCTTAAGTTCGTTTTGCGGCTACTGCTAGCGTCAATTTCCAGCCCGTGGAGCCGTAGCCTAAGAGAAGCAAGATCGAAATAACGAGGTTTTATGTTTCGGTATATTAAGTTTATTTTTGAATCTGACATTAATATTATGTACTTCTGACCTTTTTTTAACTTTTTTATATAAATAATAGGGCTTTTTGGTTAGCATTATTTTATGAAATAATACTGATCCGTGAAGAATACGCCTGTTACTAACATTTAACCATCCTAGATCTGCAAGATGCTTAGAAGTTGGATTTCGACGTCTGATACCACAAATGAAACGGACACACATATTTTGAATTCGTTGCAAACGATTCTGATCTAGTTGTGTTAATGCTGGTCCATATATTACATCACAGTAATTAAACTGTGAAAGCACAAAACTATTGCAGAGCATAATTTTAGTGGTTCTATTAAACATTTGTCTATGTGAGAATAAAAGTTTTAAATTACAAAATGCTTTCTGAATTATTGATGAAATATGATTAGAGAACGTTAGGGAGTCATCTAATATGAGTCCCAGGTTTTTTTCACAATTAGATAGAATTAAATTTTCGTTATTGATTTTTAAATATATTTTATTATTTACTCGATTTTTCTCTATTCTACGTCCAAACAGCATGGCTTTGGATTTTGAGGGATTTATGCTTAAGCAGAATTTGTTTGAAATGTCTGAAATAGATTTTAGTTCTTTATTAATTTTAGAACAAGCATTTTCAACTTCTGATTCTTTAAACTCTAAGTACAATTGTGTGTCATCTGCATAATAGTGAGATTTCATATAATTTAAATAACTTGAGAACTGGGAGGTGTATATCGAAAACAACAAAGGTCCCAATATAGAACCTTGCGGAACTCCTCGTGATAGGTATATTTTATTTGACGACCTTCTATTTAAAAACACGCTTTGAGATCTTTGATCTAAATATGACTTCAACATTTTTTGCGCTTGTTTATTAAAAGACATAAAATTACATAGTGAGAGAAGTAGAGGGTGGTTAATTTTATCAAATGCCTTCGAGTAATCTAATAAAACTAGTATGCACAGGTTGTTGGAGTCAATATAAGAGTAAATGTCATCTAAAACTTTAAGAAGTGCGGTAGTGCAGCTATATCCAGGACGGAAACCTGACTGATGTTCTGGTAGGAGGTGAAATTTGGTAATGTGTTGCCTAATTTGTTCATCCATCACTTTTTCTAGGATTTTAGAAAAGGTACATAGAATGCTTATGGGACGCAGCTCATTGTAGTCAACAGGACTATCAGTTTTTGGAAGAGGTATGACTTTCGACTCTTTCCAAACAGAAGGGAAAATAGATTTTTGTAGACAAAAATTAAATATGTGAGTAATAAATGGTAAAATGTAGGGGCAACAATAAAGAATCATAGTGATATTAATGTTATCATGTCCAGAAGCGTTTGATTTTATTGAAAGTATTTTTTCATATACCTTTAACTCATCAATTACTGTAAAACTAAAATTATCAACACCAGGAAATTTAGAAGAAGAATAGTGGTTTAAAACGTCAGCATCAGGAATGTCGTGACCACCAATACCATGAACGAAATAATTATTTATAGAATCCGGATCTTGCAAATGATCAGGAATAAATGACGACGATTTTTTATTACTAATGATGTTATGCTTCTTCATTTCTTTCCACATATTTTTTCCTCGCCGTAACTGGAATTCAAAATACGCCTTCTTTTCGCGTTTAATTGCATGATTAACTTCATTACGAATTGATTTGTAAAAATTCCAATGATTCTCATTTTTTGATTTTTTAAATTTTAATAATGCTTTATCCCTTAATTTCATCATATACCTTAATGTGTCTGTTAACCATGGAGCCTTTTGTCTTGTAATTTTAATTTGACGAAGAGGTGCATGAATTTGAAATAAATTTAGAATAGTGGAATTTAATACGTTGATTTTACTTTCAATATCATTAAGTAGATAAATTTGTTGAAGGTCGGAAGCTGCTAGATCTCGATGAAAATAATGCGGTTCAAAATTTCTAAAGTCACGAAAAGTGAATTCAAAAGGTTTAAATTTTTTTATACCCGGTGATCCAAAGTAACAAGATGGCATGGAGTGATCTGATACTAAAGGACACTTAGTAACTTTTACATTACTGATTTTTAAAGCTTCCGTACATAATATAATATCGAATAGTTTTGGACCTCTTGTTGGTTGGTCAACAACTTGAGTAAGGCTGTAAGTGTCAAAAATTGACTGTAGAGTTCTACATTGTAGGCTACTCGGTTCTAAAAAATTAATATTAAGATCCCCAGCAAAAACAATATAGTCATACGATGGCGATAATGTACCTAAACATAAGTCAAGATCGTTAGCGAAATCGTGATAAGAAAAATCATTAGGCCTGTAAAGTGAACCCAAAGCGTAAGTTTTATTATTATAACAAAACGAAATCCATAACTGTTCGGAAGTAATATTGTCCAGATTAGTAATAGGTTTAGGCTTTAAACTATTTTTAATATATACAGCAGTACCTCCACCTATTCTCAAAGATCTATCCCGTCTGAAAATTTTGTATCCCGGTAAATCGACTACTCTATTTACAATATTTGGTTTTAGCCAGGACTCCGATACTGTAATTAAGTCAAATTTACTAAACACAGCATCTTTAAAAGCAATAAAGTTAGCCAAGATAGATCTTGCATTTATATGACAAACAGATAATGGCTCATTCATTTTATTAAATAAGTACAAAATCCATCAAAATATATTCAAACAATACCCAAATTTAAGCGTGTTGAAAAAACGTATTATGAAAATTAAAAAAAAATTTACAGATATACTAAGCTGAAAAGAATTGAAAATAAATGTACAATTTTAAAATATTGTTTTTTTTTTAGTTAATGTTGTCTATATAAGCATTCATATAATTTTTAGTTGTTATATTGACGCATAGTTACAAATATTGATATGAACGACATAAAACTCGTTTAATTATAAAAATAAAGAAAAATACATTAGTATAATCTAGCATAAAAATCTAAGAAACAAAATTAGAGTTCATTCCACCAAAAAGAAATAAAGGAGCCTTTATTTTCTAGCGTTCGCAGTTTGTTTCTGATTTCTCGTTTTAGGGCTGTAGTTAATTTTTCCTCGCTTCCGTTTCTTGAACACGGGCTTCTCACTCTGTTGGATCGAAGTGCCGGCCTCAGTATGTTTATGAACAGTAATATTTTGGTTGGATTTAGTGCTGCATGTATCACTTTCATCTGAAGACGGCGAGTCTACTTGTTGTTCTAGGTCTTCCAAATTATCTACTGTGTATATCTGGTCCTCTATTTCTAATTTATAACCTCTTATCTTAGCTCGCAGGTTCTGTTCTCTGGCTAACTTTAAATGTTTTGAGAGTTTTTTTTGTATTACCCGGTCCTCAACGGATGCATCATTTACTATTGATATACCTGTTCCTTTTAATTTTACAATATTTTTATACAGATCTTGCTTTCTTAAAAAGGAGACAAACTCGAGAAATACAGGAGACTTTTGAGGATCTCTTTGTGTTTGATAGACGTTGTTGATGTCTTCTGCTTTGAGATTTATCTCTAAAAGGGAATTTAATTTTGCAAGAACTTCTGACAGTAAATTATTCTTATCTGTGATTTTGAAGCCAAATATAACCACATTATTTTTTCTTATCTTTCTATCTAGAAAGCAAACTTTATTTTCAAGTTCAATTACTTTTTTATTTTGTTCTATTATTTGCGAAATGTTGTCCAAACTAGCAGCAATTTCATTTTTAATTTCAAGTGTTTGTTTACTAGTAACTTCTTTAATCGCGTTATGTATAAGATTGGTCAGGCTGAAACGGTAAGTTGAGATATATTTGTAGCTTCGTTATTAACGTCTACCATTATTTACCGCAGTGACTCGTCTATTAATTTTGGTGGAATTGATGTCTAGCAAGAATATACGACAAAAAGTGACTTCAGCTACTTTACTGGATTTTAGTCTTTATTCGCTTCTATTTAAGGATTTTCTGCAATTTAGGTGTATTTATCTAATATTTTTAACTCACTTTTTAGATGAAGATGTCCGTGCACTTTTGTGGATTAGTTGTTGAGGAACTCACTTGTTTTTATCATTTTTGTACCACTTAAATTTACTAAATAGCAGGAGCGATTTTATACACGTGTATACACCAGCAAATTACTTCCTGAAATAATTATTATTTACATACTGTCAATGTCACTGCCAAATCTTAAAATATCTGTTTATTTTATTATTTGTCTGTCATAATAAATATAATGGAATGTCAATAAAACCAATCAAATACACTTCTCAAAATAATTAAAATCTTACTAAGAGTCGTATCAGTTTTTTTAGGAACCAGCTGTACATGTGTGAATACTTGCCACTAGGGCAATCTCACAATTATTCAAAAATGTATCATAATTAATCAATACCTTAATTACTTACTTACTTAAGTAAGTAAGTAATCAATAACTATGAACAATTTTTTGTTTTTCATCTACCTGTAACTGTTTTTATTTTAGCGTGTTTTGTAATATTTGCCAACTTGTAAGTTTTATGCATGATAGACCTTATCCATATCGTTTTTAAAACGTTTTTATATATTTGACTTGGTTGTTGTCACGGTCTTCGCCAATTTTGTAATCCATTTTAAAAATAGTTCTAGGCTACTTAGGTACCTGAAATTTTCAAAATAGCTTAGAACTAGCTAACAATGCAATATTTAACTGCTATTATACAGGGTGATTGATTAGTGGGGTAAAGCTCCGTAGATCAGTTATAGTAATAGATAGTGATAAAAGTTAATAATAAAAATTGTAGCCAACTTTGAACTTCACATTAGAAAATTAGTTAGAACATTACAGGGTGTTCGATAACATAGTGACAGATCAAAGTTATGTTTTTTTTTAATGCAACACCCTGTATTTTATTTTATATTTAAAATATTCTTAACTTCCCCATTGCAAAAATATAAAGGTTTAGTATGCTATACAGGGTATTTACAAAGTTATAACCAATTTTATATTAAAATCGTAACAAGTTTAACTCCCTGTATAAATAAAAATAAGCACAACGGCAATGGTGTAATAATGCCATATTTTTTATTTATTGTAAAAATTTTCATAAATAATCGACATTGCTAATTTTCTTTATATTGAATACAGGGTGAGTCAAAACGCAAGTACATTATTTTCTCAGTAATTTTAAATGAAACACCCTGTATTTTATATCACTATCGAAAAGTACCAATACGTACTTTAATTTTTGTAGAACATTGCCTATGTCTAAATTTATTAGTTTTCCGAGATATTTCCATTTTTTCAGAACAAATTATTAATTACGGGTCTAAATCTATCCAAATTTTAGGCAAGCCATGACTGAATTGTCTAAAACTGACAATTTACGATTACTGATTCAATTTGTAATCAAAGTTGGTTACAATAATTGTTGTTATTAACTTTTATTGATATCTATTACTATAACGGATCTACGGAGCTTTACCCCACTAATCAATCACCCTGTATGGATAAATCGATTTTTTTTTATTTCAAACTATTTTAAAAATGTGACCAATGCAATGATATTTTAAAGAACGTTAGTAAATCGATATCTACAAATTGATGGTGGGTCAGTGGCATTAGACTGCAGATCAAGAGTTCTCTAGTTCGAACACGGCTGTTGCGTATCTTTTTTTATTTTTTTAATAAATAATTAAAAGTTGATATACTTAAAATTCATATTTTATAAGTTAATTATTATATATCCAATTTTAAACAACCGTGGTATTATAAAAAGTACTTTTTTATACTAGTGTAATTTTTGGAATTATAATTTTAACAGTTAATACACCTACTAAAAATTCATATTTTATTCTTTCGAAACATGTTGTGTCCTGTATATAACAAAAGCGTGTTATTATAAAAATTACTTTTTTTATTATAGTGTAATTTTTGGAATTTAAAGCATTTTATATCGTCAAATTATTTTATATTATCTCCTATAAATAATAAAAACGTTTTATTATAAAAAAGTTCTTTTTTATAAAAGTGTAATTATTTTATGAAATAATATTACATGCGTACTTGAAAGCAACAAACGACATATTTCACTATTGTTAACTTTTATTCTAATCATACATTATTTTTTAGCATTTCTTCTTGCAAAGATTTTTGGTGACCATCTCCGAAGCAGAAGATCCTGCTATAAAAGCTGTGCTTACGAGAATATTTTCACTCTTTGGATTGTGGTCGATAGAAAAATGGCACATTGCGACTCTATTTAAGGGAGGATTCGCTTCAAATGAATTAGCACCGACGTTAATCCAAGACGCCATTTTAAAATTATGCGCGGATCTGAAAGATGATGCTGTAGGTCTAGTAGACGTCATCGCAGTTCCTGACTTTATTTTGAGATCGTGTTTGGGTTCGTCAGACGGACAAGTAAGTTATTCCATATTAAAATTTCAAAAATTATGAACTTGTCCATTCTTCGGATGGACAAGTAAGTTATTCTGAAGTGTTTCTATTGTTATTAAATATTTATAGGTTAGATTACGTATGAATTCTGTTGAATCCCTTAATATACTTTTAATTGGGGACTGAAGCAATGTTGGGATTTACAGGGATAAAAAGAGAAGAGAAGTAGAAAAATAAAAACATTTCCAGAGAAAAAACGACATCTTAGGCGGGCAAACATTTAGAAAAAGGTAGACACAATTTTACGACAAAAATGCAGATGTTTCTTTAGAGAAAACACATTTGGAGAGAAAATAAGGTATTTGAAGAGATAGAATGACATTTTGGGAGCGTGGAACGCATGTGAAAGTGGGAAAATCATTCATACTGCCTGCGCCAATAACATTTAGAAGGAGTAAAGTATATTTGAAGATGGAGGAATGTATTTTTGAAGTTATTCTTCTTTAGGCGCGATTGAGAGTAAATTTTTTCATAAATCTGCGCGCATACGCATACAGACTGTGTAGTTCGTTTCTAATCTTTCAAGATAGTATCTGTATCAGCCAGCGCAAATAAGTCATTAAAAGAATATATTAGTGTTTTTAGTAAATGTATTATTTATTAAAATTTTTGTGTGTTTGAATTTCTCTTCTTCTGTAGTAAGATAATAAAATACGTAGGTATAACATTTTTATCACGATACCACTCAATCTATTTGTCACCGTGTTGTGTAATTATATCCGAAACTTACGTGCCAGTTAAAGGAGACTCGGTGGTCTAGTTCTAGTTGTTCAGCGTTCGGTCAGAGATCGAAACGTCCCGGGTTCCAATCCTGGACGATTCATTTTTTTTTATTTTTGGTTGTTTTAATAAAAGTGGTAGATAAGAAAGTTAGTTTAATATTTAAATAGAATACAAATAACCTGTTAAGTATATTTACTTCGTTAAAATTATATAATAGAAGAATAACTTCTTACGTGCGTACAAAGTACACACACATTCTTTTTTTATTTATAGAATAATGAATTCAAGGAGGGATTTGTCGATAGATATAAAAAGAAAGGCATATATCTGAAAAGAGAAAAATAAATTTTGGCAGATAAAAAGAGATTTACGTAAAAAATACACTTGGAGAGATGTAATTAAATTTGGGGAAAGTGAAAGGCATTTCTATAAAGAATAATGCATTCAAAAGGGTCATTCAAAAAATTCAAAGACATTCATTGGGGTAGAGATAAAAACATATGAAGGTAAAAAAGACATAATTTTGGGAGACAAACAGACAATAAAATTGTAAATACAGTTATTTGAACAGATAAAATCACGTGGGGAGATACAGTGGCTTTTCGGGAGAGTATTTGGAAACAGACAATTAAACAAAGAGAAAAGCATAATTGGGTTAGCTAGAAAGACATCAACAGCACTTTTTAATCTAACTATAGAGGCTGTTAGAAAATTGTATATAAACGGCTGTATTAATACAAGACTTATGCAAATATGCGCATTTGCGGATGATCTTGTCGTAATAAGCCGCAATTTCCATTTCTACTTCAACTTCGTAATGCGTTTTATGTCTTCCACTCCAGTTCTTCGCTGTATCTCATTATTTCGTATTGTCTTTTTTATGGCATTATGTCATTTTTCGTTGTGCTACTTATAATTTTCTTATGTATGCTTTAGTCAATGTCAGTGTTAAACCACCCACTGGTTAAATGCTTTTCTTTTTAGTTTTAGTGGGATTTTTTCCTTAAACACGTCTATTAGTTTGCCATCCTAAAGCTATTCTTCTAGATAATTCGCATGTGTGGTTGTCTCTACCTATTTGTATTTCGTTGCCCAGGTAGATGTATGTATCAACTCTTTCGATATGCCAGGT
This sequence comes from Diabrotica virgifera virgifera, assembly GCF_917563875.1. Taxonomy (NCBI): domain Eukaryota; kingdom Metazoa; phylum Arthropoda; class Insecta; order Coleoptera; family Chrysomelidae; genus Diabrotica; species Diabrotica virgifera. Next base: position 272,529,290 of record NC_065445.1, on the reverse strand, counting down.
TTCTAGTGTCAATGGTCCGCTAGGTACTAAATTGGTGATTATTTTAGTTTTACCAAAGTTTATGTCCCTCTAGCACAATACACTAAACTGCAGAGATTACGGTGGGCAGGGCACGTGGTCCGCATGCATGAGAATAGAATCCTCAGAAAATTGTTAAATCCAAGAATACAGGGGGAAAAAGACCTGTTGGAAGACCTAAAAAGAGATGGGAAGACGAAGTCGATGAGGATGCCAGGAACTTCCTGGGAACGCGTTCATGGAAAAGAATAGCGGTAAATCGAAATGATTGGAGAAGCTTGTTGAAGGAGGCCAAGGCACGATTTGGGCTGTAGTGCCATTGAATGGATGGGATGGAAAGTTTATTTCCAACTCTACTTTTTGGGAAACTCGTTGTAGTTCTTGCATCATTTCGTGGACTTACTTTAAGTAATCGGATATTAGAACTATGGCATCTGCAAATCGTTGATGGTTCAGCCTTTCGCCATCGACACTCAAACCTCTGTTTTCCTAGTCTAATATCTGGATTGCATGCTGCATTACGGCATTGAATAGTTTTTGTGACATGTTGTCTCCCTGTCTAACTTCCCTTTTTAGTTTTATTTTTTTAGTTTGGGTGTGGAGGTTTATTGTTGTTGTGGCATTTGCATATATATGTTGAATAATGTTGGTACATCAGTAGTCGATTTTACAATCTCTCAAAGCTCTTAAAATGGCTACTACCTCGATAGTGTCAAAGGCTTTTTTATAATCAACAAATACTAGAACCAGCGGCCGGTTGTACTCTATAGTTTTTTCGATTAGGGGCTTTAGACCAGTTACTAGTTAGATGGTCATTTGTACCATACCCAGTGCGGAAACCAGCTTGTTCTCTTGGTTGGCACGTTTCTAGTTTGTTCTCAATTCTGGCAGTGGTTATTTGATCAAATAATTTATACAAGTGGCTGTATAAACCATTTGTATCTCTTATGATTAGTGTTTATAAAATCCGAATGATTCCATTTTTTTAGGTCTACAAACGTCTCAAAGAATCAATGACCAAGGATGAATATAACATGAACCGACCGCCATGGTGGAAGGAGGTTGTAAACTACGCTGAAAACAATAGCGCGAAGAGTAAACTATAAGTCACATGTGATATATATTGAAGAATATGATGAAAAGAATATATTTTTTAAAATTTTTATACAAGTTGATGAAAAATGACATTGATATTACGTCTAACGTACCAATTTTATACATTTGATAGTTTAAGTGGAACAGTGGGAATTTATTTATACTTAAGTATTGTTGAATTTTAAAAATAAATTATTTTAAAAAAGTAAAATAATAACTGTCATTATTTTTTCCCACAACTCTAAAAATATCGACCGCATGACAGAAATTATAGAAAATCACTTTTTCAACAATTTTAGTTCTCATACTTTTTGTCGAGAAGTTGAAAATGGCGGAGATATTGAGAAACCTGAGATATCGAAAACATCTACTTTAACCGCATTAAAAAAGTACTGCTGGAACTTACCTTTAACAAAATCTACGTAGAACTATATCTCCCATTCTGCTGGTCTGTCATCCATTACTGGTAAACTGGCGCTTCTCTGCATCCTTTCAATCCGAGTTCGCGTGATTCGCTCCGGACATCTTCTGATCCCGGCGGCGACCAACTCATTCTGACATATCTGTCATACCATCACCAAACAGTTCCTATTAGTTGGCCATCGAGAAGTCTAAAGAAGAGATTTTGATGATTTCTCTTCAATTTACAGCACTTGCGCTGCTGTTAATGTAAGTTTCTTACACTTCAGCAATTCCATCTTGCTCCTCTGAGTTCCATCTTGTCCCATTTCTTTCTTCATATCAGAATCTCTCTTTTAGACAACTTTTTGGCAGCACCCGGATCAGCCTTGAACAACTTACCCCGGCCTCGAAAGACTCACAGATTAGTTACGTTTATTGACCACTTAGAAACTGTCAATGATCCCACTGAACAGTTATCAAATTCGTACTCAACTCTTAATCTGTGGAGTCCCTATCCTTAATAAATCATTCAATACTTGATCTTAAATTATTATAGTAGTAATTTTGTACTTCATTTTATATTATATTTTGAAATAAACTGAACTTACGTGCATAGAAATCGGCCCACTTAAAAATTTGGTCATTTTTGATGTCTTATATTTCCTGAACCTGTTAGCCTATTTAAGTGATTTTTTGAACATGTTATAGCCTGATTCTTTAACAATATCACTGTGGTAATATTGTTGCTAAACAGGTAAATTTTTATTGTATACCGGGTGTACCAATCAAACTGTGTGTTTTTCTCAAAGTTCTCATCACCCTATGGAATATTCTAGCATTTATAAAATACTGAAATTAAAACGTTACTATAGCCGCAGGTTTTCTTAACATTCTGTTTTTGAAGTTATACTTCTTTAGGCGCGATTGAGATTTAGGGTGATTATTTAGTAATCTGCGCGCATGCGCACACCGACAGTATGGTATTAGTCGTTATACGGGCTCTGATTGGGTGTTGAAATGATCTGTCAATAATAAATAATTGTTCAATATGGAGGTAAACAAATATTGTATAATATATTAGTTTTATTGTTGTGAGGACAGAAACAAAAAAGTTTATAATTGTAGTGATTTTTTAAATAGTTTTTAAAAGCAACAGGTACGTAATAATAATTGTAAATGTTTAAGTAGCCTAATAAAAAATTTCATAGGTAGGTACCTACCTATTTGAACCTACCAAAATACATAGTATGTAATACTTTTATTTACATAATTTAATTACCATCAAAATTTCTATCAATATTCACCTAATATATTGTTTTCTTACTCTATGTTGTATTTTTTCAATTCAAAATCAAAATAATTTGATTTAATTCAGAATTGTTAGTTGATCTTCGCACATAATGACCCATTGTTTCCGTGGCGAAGCGTTTAAGGTGAATAATTTCAAAATACTAACTGCGCTGATAAGCGGGTTCGAATCCCAATAGAAACTTTTATTTTTTATTTTTTTATACATTTTATGATTGTAAGTATATTTAATATATAATTTTATTTTCAGAAAATACGTATTTAGTTAAAAAAATTTCCGACAATTATTGTTCAGAAATCATTGGTGGCATTTTTTAATGTGTTTGTGTGTGTTTTATTCTTTTATTATTTTAATTTTTAGCACTGTTTTAATAAAAAAGTTTGAGAAGTAGTAAGTATAATTTAGTTTAATATTTAAATAAAATATAAATAAAAGTATATTAATTTCTAAGTTTTCACTCTAATGGCATATAAAACAACATAATGCTATTCTACATCCCATTTCTACATGCCATTTCGTTCGTTGCAATCCGGGACTGCATGCTGGGGTTTGTTTTGGTTGGATCGGGGAAGAGCAGCATATGTGCCTCCTGATGAGAGACTAATAAGTTTCGAAACCGGTAGGGGTGCTTGCAGCACTCTCTGATTGGACTAGAATATGGTTCGGCTGTGTTTTCGTTTTGCAACGAAATTGAAAATGGATATTCATTTTTTATATTAATTTCGTTTAAATCATATAATAGAAGTATAACTTCTTACGTGCGTACAAAGTACACACACATTCTTTTTTTTTTATTTATTCGATAATGTTGGATAATAAAAAAGTTAGGTACTTTAACAACTAGACAGGTTCTTCATCAATACACGGTGTTTCTAAATAAGTGCGACAAATTTCAAGGGGTAATTATGCATGAAAACATAATGACAGTTGGCTTGATAAACTTATGTCCGCAAATGTTTCGTTTCCGAGATACGGGATGTTGACTTTTTTCTTACAAATTGACGATTTATTTATTGCTTTAAAACCAGTTGAGATATGCAAATGAAATTTGGTAGGTTTTAAGAGATAGTTATTGCAGATTTTTTGACATAAAATTAAGAATTTTATATTCACCATTAGCGTGCATACGGGTAATATGTTCCGACATACGTTTATCAAGCCAATGTCATTATTTTTTCATGCAGAATTACCCCTTAAAGTTTGTCGCACTTATTTAGAAACACCGTGTATTGATGAAGAACATGTCTAGTTGTTAAAGTATCTAACTTTTTTATTATCCAACATAATCGAATGAATTAAAAAACAAAATGTTAAGGAAACCTGTGGCTATAGTTGGGCTTTAATTTCAGTATTTTATAAATGCTAGAATATTCCACAGGGTGATGCGAACTTTGAGAAAAAAACACAGTTTGATTGGCACACCCGGTATTCAATAAAAATTTACCTGCTGAGCAACAATAATATTACAGTGGTATTGTTAAAGAATCAGGCTATAACATGTTCAAAAAATCACTTAAATAGGCTAACAGGTTCAGGAAATAAGAGACATCAAAAATAACCAAAATTTTAAGTGGGCCAATTTCTATGCACGTAAGTTTATTATAAATTATATTTTATACTTATTTAAAATTTTATGTATCTAATATCTCCACCAGAAATAACTATACTCCTACCTTTACCGATAATAACGGCCCGACATTAACGACGCGGCACTGGATGCTGTAACATAAAGGAGATTTGTTAATTGTTAGTACATACTATACAGATGTTTTGTATTATTTAAATTTAAAAAAGTTAAAAATATGCATCAATCATACATACAAGAATTTACAATTAAAAATTATTCAAAGAATCGAAAAATGGAAAGATATTTATGAAAAATAAACCAATGGGAAATATAATTTTGAGAGTTCTCAGAAGAACTATTTGTTGGAGTGATCATTATACTTATTAAGAACCAAGATCATCAAGGTCACAAGACGAAGACGAGACGATATCGATCTAATAGGTAACACACGATTAAGGATGAAGGAGACTTTCGTGAGGTTCGAGAAGGAAGCAAAGAAGATGGTGCTCCAAATCAACGAAAACAAGACGAAATATATATATGAGCCGCAATAACCAAAGCAGAGACAGAATTGGCCAGAACATCACCATCGATGACTTTAACTTTGAGCGCGTTAGAGAATTCAAGTATCTTGGAACAACAATAACTGATGACAATAACGAATCACAAGAAATAAACAACAGGATACAGGCCGGCAACAGATGTCTTTTTGCCCTCCAAAACCTTATAAAATCAAAACAGCTAACAAGACGTACGAAGATACAAGTCTATAAAACAATCATACGACCCGTTGTGATGTATGGAAGCGAAACCTGGACGATAACAGAGGCAAACGAAGAGAGATTACTTGTTTGGGAAAGAAGAATTCTAAGGAAGATCTTTGGTCCTGTGCTGGATGAAGCATCAGGACAATATAGGATAAGAACTAACAAAGAGCTCGAAGAACTTTACCCAGACGCCGACATCGTCCGGACTTTTTTAAACGTATATTTATTCTCCCCCGAGAAGGGGTGAAACTCATATTCAGGGCAAAAGCACACATCGGCACAACATCTCTTTTTTTCTTTGAGTTGTTAGCTGTGATGTCTATGCCAAATTCCATGTCAACCCAAGCGGTTCTTTAAAATTCGGAGATTTTGTAATATTTTACCGTGAGTAAATGGACTATAAATATGACTTTCAAAATACTCGGCAGGATGTAAGTATTCCCACATTTTTCATTTTAACAGTCACATTTTTAACCTTTTGCTTTAAACTAACGTGGAAATACTTCATTCTAGGCACTGAAGATGTTCTGTTTAGAACGAAAACGTTCTGCAATCGATGACATTTTATAGTTTTAAATAAACGATTTTATACCAGAATACATCTCGAAGTTTTTACTTCTGTATTGGTTTTTTAAACTATGGTATACAGCCAACTATTGGGATTTTCCCATTGATTTTTTATAAATATGACTTCTAAAGTTTAGTTTCTCGCTTTATTTCAAGCACTTACCTACCTACCTTAAAAAAATAAATAAAAATATGATCAAAAATGCCTTAAGGGGCGCCAATATCCTTTTTGCACACAGGCGTCAGTAACCCTTACGGGGGCCCTGGGTAATATATACTAAATAAGGTCTCTAGTACTTTTACTCTAAAATGAGGTTGATCAAATGCTTAATATTCTCAATACTAAGGATGTAAATCTTGGACCCTAAGAGAAGGGGAATGAAGAAAGATAGATGCCACTGAAATGTTCTGTTACAGAAGAATGTTACGAATTCTGTGGACAAATAACTAAATTTTAAATGAGTTTAAAGCTCATTAACCGACTCTCCAGCAAAGTCCATCTCCAACAATTAAAATACTTTGGACATTTTATGAAACCAGACACAGAATCATGGAAAGACTTATCCAAGGAAAGATGTAGAAGGCCGAAGATCACAAGGAAGATCCCCAACAAGATGGATCAACTAAATTATAGGAATATGCAAGAAACTTATGCATATTTTAGATTTCTATTAACCTAAGGAGCCAGCTGGGTAGTTTAGGAAACAAAAGTTTTAGTGAAACAAAATTTGTTCCATAACCTTTACTAAATGGTAGGTGGTTCTTTAATGACTACCTAGAAGCACTTAAAATACTAAAATACTAATTAAAAAATGTGTTGAATATAATAAACCTTCTTCTTAACGTGCCCTATCAAGTCCCCTTAACGTTGGCGAAACTGTCTCTGTCTCGAGCTATTCTAAATAGGTGTTCTGCTTTCTTTATTCCTGTCCACTCCCGGATATTCTTCAACCAAGAGGCCTGCTTTCTACCAATTCCTCTGCGTCCTTCGATTTTACCCATCATAATAAGTAGAAGAATATTATATCGGTCTCCCCTTACTACGTGTTAAAAATAGGCCATCTTTCTATGTTTTATGTTATCAAGCAGCTCGCGGGTAGCATATTCTATCTTAAGGACTGCCACATTTGTCAGCATAGCCGTCCATGGTATTTTCAGTATACGTCTGTGCAGCCACATTTCAAAGGGCTCCAAACGGTTAATGGTGGATATTTTTAATGTCCATGCTTCGACACCATACAAGAGGACTGACCAAATGTAGCATTTAATCATGCGCTTTCGAAGTTGAAATTGCAAGTTATCATTACAGAAGAATGACCTCATTTTTAAAAATGTCGTGCGGGCTATCTCGATTCTACATTTTATCTCTTTATCTGGATCTAGTTGTTCTATATGGCAACCAAGATATTTAAAACTGGGTACTCTTTGAATTATATGACCATCAACATATAACCGTGAATCTTGATAGGCTAAATACCATGTATTTTGTTTTTGAACAGTTTATATTTAGGCCAAACTGTCTTCCCACTGTTTCAATGGCATAATAAACCACTCAAGTTTATTTTAATCGATTTGGTGTATACCAAATAGGATTGTCAAAGAGGACCAAAGTGACAGATGTCATAGAAAAAATTAAACAAGCCAAATTGAGATGGGCTGGACATGTAGCACGTTTAAATGATAATATAGGTGGACCAAAATACTCAAAGAATGGAGACCTAGAGAAGATAAAAGACACCAAGATAGACCACCAAAAAGATGGATGGATGACTTGAGAAAAACAGTGGGAAATTGTATGCAGACTGTACAAGATATAGAACTTCTTCTTCTTCCTTCTTGTATGTAGGCTTTAGAGCGAGTTTCTTCTTCAATATTAGACTTCTAAATTGTTTAAATTATCGCACGATCTTTATCTTGGTCTGCCAATACTTCTTCGTCCATTTGGTGACTTTATCTGGTCGTGCTATTCGTACTATCCTATCCTTTGCAATTTTACTAATGTGTTCGTTCCACTCCTGTTTCCGTTTTGTCACGCATCGATGAATGTCTTCTACATTGCATGATCTTCTTATGTTTTCGCTTCTTTCCCTATCCAACACACTTTTCCCTGATGTTCGTCGAAGTATTGTCTTCTCTGTTGTTTCTAGTAGTCATCTCGTTTTAGGTGTGTCAGGTCTTGTCTCCGCCGTATATGACAATATAGTCTAATTGCTGCTTTATAGATTATTGCTTTTGTGTCTTGTCTTAGGTGTTTGTTCTTCCAGATTGTGTCATTAAGAGGTCCCACCGCTTTACTTGCTTTTAAGCTTTGTTGTCGTACTTCCTCTACAACATCTCCATACTAGAAGGAGGGCTAGAGCCGAAAATTCATCGTCATAAGTAATATGGAGTTTTTCCTGTGAAATGTGTCCATTGTATATTGACAATTATGACCCCTTTCAGGCTGACACCTCAGTGTATACAGGAAGTAGCAATAAGGGATGAAAAGGGATGGAAAGTTAGTGCAGTCATTAAAGGGTTTCACCTCCTATTTTGTTAAACCTCCATTGATTTGCATGAAAATTGGAGACTAGTTAGAGCACACCTCAAGAGATAAAACTGATTTGGTGCTAACTTGCACTTTTACCCTGGTGGTAAATACCACCCCTTCCCGCGGGTGAAAACAATTTTATTAAAAATAACCACACAAATCGATAGAGGGACAAATTTTAAGTAAAATTTGTTATATCATGTTATTAAGATAAATCAATACTCTTTGAGTTATTAAAGATCAAAGATTTGTCTATTTAAGAGCATATGCGTGAAGTTACGGATGATAAAAAGAACATATTTATTACAGTGGGTGATCATATTATTAAAGCCACCTCAAAAATTTTTATTTTTGTTTAATAACGGTATGTAAGTTTTTTATTTATACGGTCCACATTATCTTTGAAACTTTAGAAATGGATGCTAGGTTACTGTTGGAGTGATTAGTATTGAATATTAAAGTTTTTATTTCTGCTATTTTGGATTTCCCATGATGTTCTGGTACCACTAGTGTAATGAACACGCAATTTTTACTAAATTGACAAAAAATGGTAGGTATAGGCCTGTCAGAATATCACTAGAGAGCAATGGAAACTCGCAAAGTTTATTATAACTCTAAACACCAAGAATACAAAATAATAGGCGCACGAGTTGCAAGCTAGGCTGAGCAGCACTGACAAACAATGGCATCTGAGTCACGCATTGCCACACATGCGTGTTGCCACTATTGTCAGACTATTTATTGCACTTTCATAAAGTGTAACAAGACAACCAAATGGAAACATTTGCATTAATATATGATACAGCTCAATTATATACCCTTCCTCTAAAACATTGAATTTTACTAGGTGGCTCTAATAATATGATCACCCACTGTAATTAATTGTATGTTAGTAAAATATTATTTTTATATTATTTCGATATTTAATTGAATTTTTTCTATCAATATAAACTGAATATGTTCAGAAACTGGGGGTGTCCAATAATGAGTACATTTGACATATTCGAATACACTTTTGCTAAATTTATAATACCTATCGAAATAATATAAAAATAATATTTTAGTAACATACAATTAACTAATATTTTCTTTTTATCATCCGTAACTTCAAGCATGTGCTCTTAAACAGATAAATCTTTGATCTTAATAACTCAAAAAGTATTGATTTATTTTAATAACATGATATAACAAATTTTACTTATAATTTGTCCCTCTATCGATTTGTGGGGTTATTTGTAATAAGATAGTTTTCACCCTCGAGAAGGGGTGATATCCACCCCCAGGGTAAAAGTGCAAGTTGGCACCAAATCATTTTTATTTCTTGAGGTATGCTCTAACTAGTCACCAATTTTCATGCAAATCGTTGGAGGTTTAACAAAATAGGAGGTGAAAACCTTTAAAGACTACACTAACTTTCCCCTTTCATCCCTTATTGCTACTTCCTGTATCAGGCTGAGGTATCAGCCTGAAAGGGGTCTTAATTATCAATATACAATAGACACATTTCACATGACAAACTCCATATTTTACTTATGACGATGATTTTTCGGCTCTGGCTCTTAGACTATAACTGGTTATATATATATATATATATGTATATATATATATATATATATATATATATATATATATATATATATATATATATATATAGGGCCAAATAAACTGACTGCATCCTCAAGAGTCACTACTTGATATATAAATCTACAGTCAAGAATACCACCATCTTATATATATATATATATATATATATATATATATATATATATATATATATATATATATATATATATATATATATATATATATATATATATATATATATATATATATATATATATCCCCAGATAATATGTAGTCCTTGCTTTCTGCTTTATTATTTTCCCATCAGAGATAAGATAGAGAACAATGGAAGAATATTTGGATTCTATATCTAGGAGGAGACCAATAATGTGGATGCAAGAGGTTGAGGAATAATGGTGATGATTATGCATGAGTTAAAAGAAATGGCCAGAGATAGAGACCGTTGAAAACGGACATTACACGACATAACGATAACAACTACGCTCCCTCCAGGGGCTAGGACTGAAGGGAGAGAGATTAAAATAAATTGAACAATAATTTTAATATCACTATTGCTAACAAAAAATAAATTTTTTAAAATAGTTTTGTATTATTTCCTTTACTTTTATCTTGTACTATAAAGTTCTATATTAAAATCTACTTTATTCTCCAATATTGAACGCCAATCAAATTCACAAAGCGGGAATCCATCTTTTTAGGACGCATTTATGACAAGCAAAAGCCATTTTCAGGAATAGGACAATAATTGCTAAATTAATATTAATGCACTTACTATGTAAAAACTGTAACATTTGCAATGAAATTTTAATAGAAATACAAATATTTTAGAATAAAAATTCATTAAGAACAAAAAATGATTTATGTTGTAAAGGTAAATGATGCATTTATCAACGATTTCAACAATAAATAGTATTAGGGGAGTGCATATAGATTTTCACTTTGGAAAAAATCAAACAAGATAGAACTTTTTGTAATTTCCTTAAGAAATGTTTAATAAACAACATATCAAAAAGTTCTACTCGAGAAGTGGGTTCTTCACACTGAATAAAACTGACTCGACCATTGAAAAATTCATAAAATTTTACAAAAAAAACCTTATATAAAAATTTTCTAAAATTAAATCTGTATCTTCTATAATTTTTAATTTATAACGCTAAAGTCACCCTTCTCACAAACATTGGCGCACTGTAAACTAGCGTACGGCGAAGTGCACGGTTGAGTTATTTTAATGTATCTAATGTTTTAACTAATGGATCAAATGAAATTTTACAAATTGAACCTAAAATAAGAATAATTAAGCTATCTTATGGTTATAATAAAAAGAAATAAAATGTATGAGCATAAGTACGGTGGGGGCGGAAAATGAACCTTACATGAATTTTGTTTAAAAATTATTTAAAAATGTGTAACTAATACAATTTTTCTTATAAAACCCTCAATTTTGCACAGCTTACCTTTCAAGCATCGTACTAAATGATGTTTCATTAAAAAAAAATCTCAAAAATTTAATTCAAATGATATGACGTCTCAAAAAATGTAATTTTTGAAATTTCATAGTTTTATAGAATTACCACCACGTTAAGACGGTATTACTCAAGTTTGAACAAATCTATTACGTTTTATAAGTGCTTTTTTAAAGCTTAGGATGAAATCTTTAAAATTCATGAAATTATTTTACTTTAGAAATGAAATAGACTATTTCTTTTTGAGAAAATTAAGAAAGATAACAAAAATGTAATCCAAAAACCGAAAATTACCAGCTAAAAAAATGTTTATATAAAGTGATCAAAACTTTTTTCTGGAAAACTTACCTAAAATACACTAAATAATAAACTTCAACAATAACGAATATTCAGTAAAAAAAAATTTTTTTAGCTCTTATACAGTATTATATATGTCTGCGTAACTTGGAACCTATTGATAACTTTTTTATTATCAGTTTTACGAAAAAAAGTTATTCCTTATAAAATACTCTGCATTGTATATAATCTAAGATGCAATCATCAAATATCAAATTTAATGAATTTTATACGAGGTATGTCAATGAATTTCACTCAAGAGTAAAGTATCGTTAAATTTCACAAGATCGAAAATTGTTATTAAGCATAGTTGTTTGGAATTAAAAAATTTGTTTTAGTGTTTAATTACATCCTTATAATTAAAATATTGTGCATAATAAAGGCTCTTAACTCTTAAGAAAAATTCATATTTTTTACATACCTCGTATAAAATTAAAAAAGTGTAATATCTGATGGTTGTATCTTAGATTTTAGACCAGGGAGAGCATTTTATGAAGAATAACTTTTTTTCGTAAAAGTGATAATAAAATAGTTATTATAATTGTAATAAAATGATGATGGGTATCCGTAATTTTAGAAAAAATTTTAAAAAAATTTCGATTAGAATAATGTTATTGTATATTTAAACATAGTTTTTAATTTCAAACAACTTTTCAGAATAGCATTTTCTGATATTCTGAAATACAGGCCCGCCGAGAGGGCGGTACAGCCGGTACATTTTACCGGGGCCCGGCGATCTAAGGGGCCCGACGTCAACCAGACCAAAGACGTAATTTTTTCCGTTTTTTTTTTGTTCTTCACTTTATGTGCATATTCAGTAATAATAATTGACTTATCCTCTCTTTTTAAGAAGCCAGGAATATTAATAAAAGGATATTTGAAATATTTAAAAATTACTAAAAACATCGTTTTTTTTCTACTTTTCTTACTTATAACTTTAAAAGGATTTATTTTTAAGCAAAGTCGTGCGGAAAATAAATTAACAATTATTAAATTTTCTATTTGATACGGCTGGTTAAAAATGTTTTAATTTATTACCCTTGATGCAAAATAGACGTAAATAGAAATAAATAGAAAACATGGGATAAAATAAGATTGTTTTTAATCAATGAATTTTAACCACTTTAATTGCACATTACCGGTGACAGTTGCAGAAGCGGAAAGATCCTTTAGTTGTATTTCTCGCACAGGAGCGTCATTTGAAATTTTGTTTGGGGGGGGCAAGCACTATATATGTTATACATTATATATGATGTTATGATGAATATTGATGTATTTTTTGTAAATTTCAGTCATTTTTTAGGGCCAGGGGGGGCAAATGCCCCCCCCCCTGGACGCCCAAATGACGCCCCTGTTCTCGCATAAACAATGTTAGGAAAACTATAATGAAACAGGATTCGTTAATTGGCCGAGCAACTTTGTGCGTTAAGAATGATTTGATAAAATCATGCGATTTTTTGAAAATATAGACACCTTTGCCAATTAGAAAACTCAAAAAGCACCTGTATTACAAATATTTTCACTATTAATATAATCAAAATTTAATAAAATTTTTATAGTTGAAATGTCTATTAATAGGTATGTATTTATTATTGATAATTTTATTTCTAGAAAAATTAGACAATTTTGTTTGCTCTTCACTTTTTGCCGGGGGCCCACTCTTCACTTCTTACCGGGGCCCGACCACTCCACTCATCGGCGGCCCTGCTGAAATATAAAGGTATTTTACTCTTCAAAAATTCATATTTTTGACATAACTCGTATAAAATTGATAAAATTTGATATCTGATGGTTGAGTTTTAGATTTTTAAATATCCAGAGCATTTTATGAAGAATAACTTTTTTTCGTAAAATTGATAATAAAAAAGTTTTCCATGTGGTTCCTTGCTACGCAGACATACTGTATAAGAGCTTCTGTATACGAATTTTCAAATTACAATGCTATATTCGGATTCAGTATAATCAAAAACAAAATAGAAACATATTTCATCAAAGTAAAATGATGAATTTAACGATATTTTTAAAATTATTTAACAAAACAATTGTTATTGTTTAAACAATTAATAAACAATTAGCGGCCAAATCCGCGAGTAGAACTTTTTACTTTAACATGTATATAAACTAACAAAAAAAGTTTTAGAAAAATATAAGCTTGTTTGAATTTTTCCGAAACAATGCATGTTTTCGTTCTAATTGCACTCCCCTATATTAATATAGAAGGTAATTACAGAAATAATATATAATTTAATGTTGATAATGTTCGCTAAAATCAAATATTTTAATCACTTACCATTTAGAAAACCAGAAACAGCTTGGATATCTAATAACGCCACTTCACTACCCGTAGTGTTCTTTTCAACCCGTATTTATGACCAAATTTACTCATTTATTACGTTATTTAACATAATTAAGAAACAATCGCACATTATTAATAATAGTTGTCTTTTTACTATATGTACTTACAATTGCAATTTTGAAAAAACCCGGAAATTTTAAAATATATTTATAGGAAACACCGGCAGGACGCGTAAAGCCTTACAGCAAAGAAATCTACAAAAATATGGCGATGCGTGAATGCCTTCTTGTTAAATCTCTCGTGGGCCGAAGTGCATTTCGGCTAATCGAACGTGATTGATTCTCATTTGTTTATCCAGTGTTGACTTGTATTTTTAGAGTTTTTTGCAGATGCATTTTTTATATTGTTTATGTCGATTTGAGCGAATGTTTAGTACGGCAATACATTTGAAAAATATTTATACAATAGATGGCGCCAAATTTCTTAGATATTCGAATATACAAAATAATAAGAAATTAATTTTGTTTTATATATTCTGCTACGTAATTAAATCCAAAATAAAGGTAAATAGAAATATAAAATTAATAATGCTAAAAACAGAAGTGTTTTATTAGCTTTGGTGAATAAATATCTACACTCACCGGCAGAGAAAACGGGCACCCCAAAAAATGGGTCATTTTTAATGTCTTGTATATCCTAAACCTGATGTCCGATTTAAGTAATTTTTTTAATATGTTATAGCCTTATTCTTTATCAATATCGCTGTAATAATATTGTTGCTAGACAGGTACATTGTCATTGTATACAGGGTGTACGAATCAAACTGTGTTTTTTTCTCAAACTTTGGAACACCCTGTGGAATGTTCTAGCTTTTATAAAATACTAAAATTAACACCAACTATAGCCACAGATTTTCTTAACATTCTGTTTTTTTATTCATTCGCTTATGTTGGATAATAAAAAAATTAGGCACTTTAACAACTACCCCTGTTTTTCGTCAATACAGGGTGTTTTTCAATAAGTACGGCAAGCTTTAAGGGGTAATTCTGCATGATAAAATAATGACAGTTGGCTTTATAAACTTATGCCCGCAAATACTTCGTTTCTGAGATAGGGGGTGTTGAAATTGTTCTTACAAACTGACGATTTATTTATTGCTCTAAAACTGTTTGTGATATGCAAATGAAATTTGGTAGATTTTAAGAGCTAGTTAATTCGCATTTTTTGGCATACAATTGGGAATTTTATATTCACCATTGGCGTGCATACGGGATATATCTAAAATATTTATACCCGTATGCACGCCAATGGTGAATATAAAATTCTTAATTGTATGCCAAAAAATGCGCAATAACTACCTCTTAAAATCTACCAAATTTCATTTGCATATCACAAACCGTTTTAGAGAAATAAATAAATCGTTAGTTTGTAAGAACAATTTCAACACCCCCTATCTCGGAAACGAAGCATTTGCGGGCATACGTTTATAAAGCAAACTGTCATTATTTTATCATGCAGAATTACCCCTTAAAGCTTGCCGTACTTATTGAAAGACACCCTGTATTGACGAAAAACAGGGGTAGTTGTTAAAGTGCTTAACTTTTTTATTATCCAACATAAGCGAATGAATCAAAAAACAGAATGTTAAGAAAACCTGAGGCTATAGTTTGGTTATAATTTCAGTATTTTATAAAAGCTAGAACATTCCACAGGGTGTTCCAAAGTTTGAGAAAAAAACACAGTTTGATTCGTACACCCTGTATACAATGACAATGTACCAGTCTAGCAACAATATTATTACATCGATATTGATAAAGAATAAGGCTATAACATATTAAAAAAATTACTTAAATCGATCATCAGGTTTAGGAAATACAAGACATTAAAAATGACCCATTTTTTTAGGGTGCCCGTTTTCTCTGCCGGTGAGTGTATAAATTTTTATCGATTAACGATTTTGCTCTCAACTTTTTCAGAAGTAGGCAACCAGTACATCATGTATATTCTTTATAGGGCGTTTCATCGATTGTCATTTATTTCGAGCTTCTGTCATATGTTGTATTATAATCTGTGTATATATTAATATACACGGATTATACGACACATGACAGAAGCTCGAAACAAATGACTGTGAATGAAAAGCCCTATTGTGTCAGTAATAAGGCTTTTCATCGATTGTCATTTGTTTTAAACTTCTGTTTCATGGTGGAAGCATACCTATAATTTGGTACTCTTCATTCGTAACGATAAAATCATTAGTTTTCGAGATATTTTTAGTTTGAAATTAAGTGGCACAATACACATTAACCAAAATAACTGTGCCGTTTCATTTTTAACCTTAAATATCTCGAAAACTAATGACTTTATCGTTATGAATGAAGAGTATATGATTTACATAGAAAGTATTGGAGAATCCAAAAATTGTATTGGAATATCAATTCCACCAGTGACGCAGAATTTGAGAAGGGTCAACCAACGACTTTCCTCCGTCGTACGCCTTTGGTAGTACAGAAATATTTGTTTAACATAATTTAATAGGGTGTACGCAGTACCTACACACTTGCTGCCAAGTATGCCAAGGATAGGGAAAGGTGGTACACAGTGAGACAAAAAATGAGTTATTGGCGATTTAATTTTTTTAATCATCGATAAGAACTGACAGCTTCAGCCATAATGATTTTTGGTATTTTGTGTATCACTTCCACAAATATAAAGGCCTGAAGTTTTAATTCAAACAAGTTATGTAACTTTAAAAATAACCTTGCACATGTCTCAGTGTGTACCACCCCTGGTACACATTGAAACATATTGCTAGTGCACAGTGAGACACATGATATATTCCATAGTTTGATAAGAAAAATAAAAAAATAGTCAATATAACTTCGTAAAATACTTATATATTTCCCAGGAAAACATAAGAGCTGATTATCTAAAATGAACGCTAATTAGCGAACGTCTATATGATCAAAATGTATCTAAAATGTATTGTAAGATGCTGTCGGCCTCTTGTTATTGCGAAATGGCGTTGGATTTGGAAGAACAAATCTGACATCTTCTTTCTTCACAAAAGCAATATCAGGAACAGTGGGAAATATGAAACACGAGGCACCTATTTTGTTGGTTTTGCGCATAAAATTGACCTCTACTTCTGAATTGTTGCACGATACAACAAGTCCCACGTAAAATATACTTTTGGACTTTTCTTTGAATTTCACTAAAACATAATCACCCTCTACAAGGTCACGATTGCAGTCAAATGCTTCATCATCCACTGGTCCTTTCCAAGAATCATCGTTATCATCACTATCTCCCAAATTAAAAGCTGGTTCACTTTCATCCGAAGAACTCTCAATGTTCACAACACTGGTAACTTTCTGTTTCATTGTCGAAGAAACCAACTGGTTCCGTTTTGCTTCGAGCGCATCTTTCTCAGAAGTGCTTGTGGGGATACTACTTTTCTTCTTCTCTCTCGGATTCCTATTAACTTTTCTTGCCTTGGCCTTAGGATATCCTTGCAATATCTCTGGTGAAATGAAATTTTTATTTTCTTTGATATTTCTAGAGGGTGTTTCAGGACTTGGGTCTGGAGGAACAGAGTTTACAGCCGATGATCCTGGAAGGACATTATTGAAGGACTTCTCTTCTACAATTTCCATAGGACGATCTGTCACTGCCGATCCAAGAAAGTCGCTTTCTCTAAAAATATTTGGATTGAAGGGACATATTCCTGTTTTTTCAAAGCCTGGCCGAATATTTTGAGGTACGAGAGCTTTATCGTGTGCTGTACCAACCAACTCAGCGATATATTGTATATTGTGATAGGCGTTCCTGGATGATTCAGTAGCCAAGCCTCACATGCAGCATTATAATATGGCTTGAAACGCCCAAAGACAGCCACATCTAACGGCTGGAGTTTGTTGCTACAATGTGGAGGCAACATCAAAATATGGACACCTGCTTCTCGAGCCTTCATGATTACTTCCACTGTGACGTGGCTCTCGTGGTTATCAAATATTAGTAGCGACGGATTTTCTTGCTGGAACTGCTGCTGTATTTGATAAAATGTTCTAATATTGTAAGAAAGTTCTACCGTCATTCAACCTGAAGGGTTAGCTAGTCCCAAAGTACCACGAGGTACTCCATTTAACATATGCTCTTTAAAGAATTTACGTGGAAACACCATCACTGGTGGACAGTATGTGCCAAGGGCGGATATACAACAGGTGGTAACGAGCACACCATGTTCACCACTAGTGCAGCTATTTACTTGCTTAATCCCTTTTTCAGTCACAACTTTTTTGGGGTCGTGGACAGTTTTTGTGCTAGTCTCATCAAGATTAAAAATACGTGAACTCTCAATTAAAATAGGATATTTGTTTAGGATGTTTTGAAGATTATCAAAAAACAGCTGAACGTTGTGTCGATTGAAAGAAGTTAAGCGTGCTAAGCTACATGCCTCAGGTTGTCGTATGCTCAACTTTTTTCTTTTCATAAATACACGAAGCCAGTCGATACCGGCCATTCTACGTTCTGTCCATGATTTTGGTATCTTCAATTTGTTTACTTTAGCTACATCAAATGCGACGCGTCTTACAGCTATGGTGGTTAGGACGTACGCCATATTACTGCAGGTTTTAATGTAGTTACACAGAATATCTTCCTGTTCATCTGTAAAAATTTTGTTCATCGAATAATTTGGTTGCATATAATGATTGGTAAATTTTTAGGATTATTTATTTTCTTCTGCACATATCTCTGAAGGGTTTGAAATTTGACATCAGATTGTTGTGCGGCTTGTCTTAATGAACATACACCATCAATGACAGCATTAACAGCATTGGACATCTGTTCAGCAGAAGCCTTGCCAATTGTGCGTGGAGCATTAAGTTTTCTAGACATCTGCAACAAAAACGGTATCATTATTTTCAGGTAATTGTGTTAGTACTCATTTGTGGTACACAGTGTGACAGTCCCCACTGTGTACCAGTAATGCTTGTCTCACTGTGTGCTGTTGGACGTTATTTTGAAATTTACCATTTTGAAAACGTACAACAACTTATATGTTCTAAACAACAACGTACCTTGTTCACAACACCTGATGCGCCAATATTCAGCTTGGATCACTCAATAATTGTTTATAGTTTCAGCAAAATATTCCTCTGAATATTTGTTTAAATGTAACTTTATACTATCGAAAACACGTTTTAGTTAAACACATTTACACTATACGCCATATTGCGAAAATAACAATAGTAGCGACATTTGGCATGTAATATCCCTCCTTAAGTAGATTGGCGAAGCAAAAGGAAGAAAATTTTAGAATTTAAATTGATTGTCTTACTGTGTACCGCGTCTCACTGTGTACCACCTTCCCCTATGTCAAATAATTATTTAAGTATTGGGACAAATAGTTTTTCAATTTTTAAATAAAACACCCTGTAATTCAGTGAGGAGCCACAGTTTATTTAAGTGATTTTATTAATTATTAATGAAACACCCTGTATCAGGGGCGTAACAGAGGCCCCCGCAGCATGAAGCTTGCGGGAGGGCCCAATCGATCAGGGGCCTCATCTTGTCATCTGATATTATGTAAAAATCTCTTATTGTTATACTATTTTACGTTGTGTTTATAAATTTAAGAATGTAAATTTCTAAATAGGCATGTTTGGCAAGTGAATCATCTCATATCTATAAACTTAATCCTTTCCGGTCTTCCCAACTTTTGTGGTGACGACAATAAACTTCCTTACTTTTATGGTGACGACAATAAACTATAATGCTTTGTACGGGACCATTGAATGATTTGAGAGTTGCAGTTTGCCGAATTTTAGAACAATATTTCTAAATCTAGAATTGGGTTTTCTCTTTGCATTTAGTATTTCGATACAATTATCGGCAGTAGTTTCCAGAGACGTAACAGAGGCCCCCGCAGCATGGGCTATCAATATTGCGTCGCGACGCAATATTGTCGTCTGCATAACAGAGTATTTTTACTTTTTTCTTTCCCACTCTGTATCCTCTGCCTTTGTAGATGCTGGTAGCGATTTCATTCATGATTAAATTGAGAGAATTGTGCTCAATGAGTCCTCTGCCTTATTTCGTTGCCTATGTCTATAGGTTCTGTAAGTTGTCCATCTATTCTAAAGGAACTCTATTATACAGAAGATGGATTACATGTTTAATAAATATTATCAAAGAGTTAAATATTATCAAAAAAATATTTTTAGCAAAAATGAAGCTTATAAAAAACAAAAAAATGGTATATTCATGAAGTCAATCGACACAGTAAAAGCAAAGTTAAAGCTCATGAAAAATTATTTTTATTCGTCCAATTCCAAATCGAATATTTTAACGAAAAATAACCAAAAAAGCACTTTTAGGGAAAAACTAATTAAATTATTTTTAAATGTTTAAAAAAGCTTTATTTTTACTTGTTATAAAAGTTTCTAGGATCAAAACTAAGCGAGTTACGCTCAAAATAAAGTTGGCCCCTTTTTTGGTAAAAAAATCGTGAAAAGCTTCCCCTATTTAGCACCTCAAATAAAATTAATCGTTAACGCTTTACCATTTAGTTTATGTATTGTTTAGATTATTTGTAAGTTTGACCGGTTCAAAGTTCTTATTTTTGAAAAAATTTGGTTTTAAAGTAGAAAAAGGGTTTTTATTTTGGAAAAATGCCCTTTTTCAAAATACCTTAAAAAGTATTAGTGATACCAAAAATCTCAAAAAGTAAAGAAATGTAGGTTTTGCTTTTATAAATAGCACGGTTTTATTTTGGTTTTTTAAAGAATGATTTTTTAGACAAAGACAAAAATTGGTTTAGATATGGCTGATCAAAATTTGCATACACTGGTGATTACTGACTCGTTCAAGCCCTTTCAACTAGAACCATTTCAAAAATAAGCACTTTGAACCAGTGAAACGTACAGGTCATATAAAAAAAGTTAAGTAATTTGTAAAGCGGTAATGATTAGTTTCATTTGGAGTGCTAAATAGGGAGAGATTTTCACGATTTTTTTTACCAAAACAAGGGGTTAACTTTATTTTGAGCGTAATTTGTTTAGTTTTGCTGCTAAAAACTTTTATAAAAAAATAAAAATAAAGCTTTTTTTAAACACTTTAAAAAAGTTTCAATGAGTTTTTCCCGAAAAGTGCTTCATTTTTTGGTTATTTCACGTTGAAATATTCGATTTGGAATTTGACGAATAAGAAGAATTTTTCATAAGCTACAACTTTAATTTTACTGGCTCGATAGACATCATTTTTTTATAAGCTACATTTTTGTTAAGAATATTTTTTCGACCATTACTTAATTTTTGAGTTATTTACGAAAAACCGCCTCAAAACGTGGATTTCTTGTTGAACAATAAACATTTTCACTCGCAAATAACTTGAAAAGTATTGGCTTGACCACTTCGGTGGTGATACTGAAAATTACACGGTATTTCCGTATTTAACGTTCATGTACTAGGCTACAACACACATAAGTTTTTGTTCTTCTTCTTCATGTGCCATCTCCGCGACGGAGGTTGGCAATCATCATGGCTATTCTGATCTTAGATGCTGCTGCTCTGAATAGTTCGGTTGATGTGCATCCGTACCAATCCCCTTAAGTTACGCAACCACGAGAAGTTTTTGTTACACAAGTCGTATTTAGTAACTTTTTAAAGGGGGCCCCATTTCCAATTCTGCGGGGGGGGGGGCGGTGGAGTTTGTTACGCCACTGCCCTGTATACCTGTATAGACAAACAAACACTTCCAGTAAACTTAGTAAATTTGAAAATTAATTATATAATTATTTTTTTATCAGTTTATCTGATGTTTATCTACCACGCGCCTTTGTCTAATTTCTACATGACCTTTGCCAATGTCTGTTTTTTGGAGATTAGTACGTCACAAAGTTCACACACTTTATCTTAGAATTTAGAATACAAAAATGTTTATCTTATAAAAAAATTACTGTAAAAAGAGAAAAATTAAAACCATGTCTCATCTTGTAGAAGATTTCAAACCAGGACCACTTGATGTGTATCGCAAAAAAACGTCTTTTGATTGTAAAAAATTAAAATTGTTCATTGAAACAGAAGATGGAATTAAATTTCAGGTAAGATTTACTTTTTATTACTTTTATATCAATTAGTATTTATTTGATTACTCCAATTAATTATTTAATCAATTATGCAATTGTCACAAAACATACAAAAAATTTAAGAAAAAATCTCAGGGTGCCTTTTTTATAATACAAAAAAAATATATCTAAATTATCTTATGTTATACTTATCTTCTCCCGTGGTTTCAGTATCTCTTAGTTGGTTCTAATCGGGAAAAAATATTAGGAAAAGGAATTAAATGAAAATATAAAATAAGCATACAGAATTGTCTTTTATTATCAAAATCAATACTCTGAAAATTGATCAAATTAAAACCTGTGGACACAGCTGTCCCAATGAAATTTTTACCACTTAAATTTATTCTAGTTCAAATAACAATTTATCGGTTTCTTCCCGATGACTTTGATAAAACAAGCTAAACAAATAAATTTAGGTATTCGAAAAATTACTTATACTTCCTATTTAAGTTTTGAAATATTGGAATCTTAATTCATATGATTTTACTCAAAATATTAGTTTCCTAACATAAAAATATCTTTCACATAAATTGACTGACCTTTTGCTTCACTCACTCTGACGTCTTCTCTTGACCTAAAACAGCTCTCCCTTGTTGACTATGTTAGGCTACCCATCAAAGCCCTCTCCGTTCTCAAGTTTCAATCTAGCAGCACACCAGCACCAATTCTCCAACAAAAACAAACTCCAATAATTCTCTCCTCTCCTCACAATTTTACAGAATCAAAGAGGTATTTCGTCTCAATTTGATCTGTCTCTCGTTCCACTTTTCAGCTTTATTCTCCACTATCAATCACCCACTGGTACTTGCTATCTAACTATCCACGAAAACGTTGACTGCTCTTCAGCGATGCCAATAACATAATAATCTATTTTTTTCTCAAACTGTCTCAAATGTCAAGCTTGTCTTTCCCCATTCCAAATTTCCTAGCCAATCAGAAACATTTATCTCTCCACCTTCCTCTCTTTTCATTCGAAAACAAACAGTCATTCTTTCAAAATTATTCCTACCATCATATTAATTACTTTCGGGGAATTCTACAACATTTACTCGGGGTTAAACAAAAAGAGATTAAAATTCCAAACTTCCTTTTAAACTATTTTTCTAGAAACTAATAATTACCTCTACCTGTAGATTCTACTTTTCCCGTAATAAACAATCGTTTTACATTATGATCCTAAACAAATCTTCCTTTCACTTTAATTATTCACAAAAGTCTTTAATTCTTCATCGAAAAGCTCATTAAAGGAGAGACCCACTTACATGCAAGCTAACTTCTAATAAATATTTACAAATCAATATACAGGGTGGATCAAATTTATGTGCCCGTTTTTTTCGATATATCTAAAACTATTAAAGATTTTTTTATTGAAAATGGATATGTATCATTCTTATGCCGCAGGATCACCTTAAAACAAAATTATAGCGAGATTTGTTAACCCCATAAAAATTTTATGGGGGTTTTGATTCCTTAAACCCCCCTAAACTTTTGTGTACGTTCCAATTAATTCATTATTGTGGTACTATTAGTTAACCACAACGTTTTTAAAACTTTTTTGCCTCTTAGTATTTTTTCGATAAGCGAGTTTTTATCGAGATGCAGCTTCTTTTTTAATATATTTACATAAAAATTTTATGGGAGTTTTGTTCACTTAAACCCCCCAAATGTTTGTGTACGTTCCAATTAAACTATTATTGTGGTACCATTAGTTAAACACAGTGTTTTTAAAACTTTTTTGCCTCTTAGTATTTTTTTGATAAGTCACCTTTTATCGAGATGTGGCTTCTTTTTCAAAATATACCTAAAAATGTAAATTAAAAATACATTTAACAGGTCTCTATAATCGTACTTAACCATATACAAATATGTGGTGGATTCGATAAATATTCAAAATATCTTGATAAACACTGGCTTATCGAAAAAGTCGTAAGAGGCAAAAATGTTTTAAAAACGGTGTGTTTAACTAATGGTGACACAATAATAATTAAATTGGAACGTACACAAAAGTTTGGGGGGGTTTAAAGGAACAAAACCCCCATAAAATTTTTATGGGGTATACAAATTTTACTTTAATTTTTATTTAAGATGCTGCTGCCATAAGAATGCCACATGTCCTTTTTCAATGAAAAATCTCTAAGAGTTTTAGATATATAAAAAAAATTGATTTTCATTTTGTAACTTCAACGGGCTGTAACTTTTTTTGTGTGCACTATTGTATATAGGTAAGTGAGGTTCAATCAACCTATTTTTGACCCCAGAATCTGTGGTATAATTTGTGACCAATCTTTTCGGGACACCCTGTATATCTCTGTATACTCATACATACATAATTTGTATGCTATGTAATCTAAATACTTTTATCGTTCTCTTTCTAGAATGAAATATACAAAATTCTGGAAAACAATCCTTTATACAATCAACAAAATGTCGCTGGTCTGTCTAGAGACAATCAACGCAGAATTGCCTTTCTTGGATGTCGAGATCAGAGTCAACAGTACGCATTTTCCTTTGATTATTTGATGCAAAACTTACGACGCCCTTCGGCCCTTGTTAGAATACTAACGACAGCAATACCATCCTCGTACGCAAAATATTTAGTTGCTAATAGGTTTTTTGTTAATTCTATATTAAGTATGGGAACAGAGAGACATCACAAGATCATCGATGATGCTAAAACTGGAAAGGTATATTATTTAATTTATAGTTCTTTCTTAAAATATCTAAATAATATTCAGATTCTAGGTTGCTATTGTTTAACTGAGATTGCACATGGAAGTAACACAAAAAGCATGCGAACGATAGCTACCTATGACAAACACAAGAAAGTTTTTATAATAAATTCACCAGATTTCGAGTCAGCTAAATGCTGGGCTGGTGGGTTAGGTCAGACTGCTATGTATGGAACTGTCTTCGCGCAGTTAATTTTAGATGGTGTTAATTATGGTTTACATGCCTTTCTAGTACCACTTCGTGATCCCAAGACGCTGATTCCATACCCAGGATTGGAGATATGGGATATGGGAAGAAAAATCGGATTGAATGGAGCTGATAACGGGTAAGTGCTTGGTAAGATATTAAATTTAGATTATTTTCTGTATTATAATGTATGATGCACACACACTCATATATATATTCTTCTTCTTCTTCCCGTTTATAAGCAATTCTGCTTGTTCATTGGCGGATTGATACCTCTATGGAAGGTTGTCACTCCACCTTTTGCGCGGTCGGCCGATACTTCTTCTACCGATTGGTGATTTATCTCTTGCTATTTTGACCACACGTGTCTATCCCATTCTGGTTATGTGGTTGTTCCATTCTTTTTTTCTATTTAGTGTCCATTCGTTTATACACTATACGTTACATTGTCTTCTGTATCTTCGCTCCTCTTTCGATCTCTCAGTTTATTTTCTGGAATTCTTCTCAGTACTCTCATCTCTGCCGTTTCCAGTAGTCTTAGTGTTGTGGCTGTATCGGTTCTTATTTTATGATGTCATTATTGGTCTTACACTGGCTTTATAAATTCTTGACTTCATCTCAGTGTTAATATGTCGGTTTCGCCCTATAGTGTTATTAAGACATCCTGCCAATCTATTTGCTTTTTGTACTTGATTTCTCACTTCTTTGTCTAGGTCTCCGTAACTTGACAATGTAATTCCAAGGTATTTTACTTCGATTACTTGTTCAATACTGATACCATCAATTTCTATTTTGCATCTGATTGTTTCTTTACTGATTACTATAGTTTTGGTTTTCTGAGATGAAATTGTCATATTGAATTCTTTTGCTCTTATGTTAAATCTGTGGACTAATTCTATATCTTCATCTTGGGCTATTAATACTGCGTCGTCTGCGTAGCAGAGTATTTTTACTTCTTTGTTTCCCATTCTATATCCTCTTTCTTTGTTGACGTTTTTGATGATTTCATCCATGATTAAATTGAAAAGCATAGGACTCAATGAGTATCCCTGTCTTATTCCGCGGCGTATATCTATAGGTTCTGTAAGTTGTTCATCTATTCTGACTTCCATTTTGTTGTTTTGGTAGATGTTCTCAATAGTTTTTATGATATCTAGAGGGATTTCTCTATTATACAGAAGATGAATTACATCTTTGAGTCTTACTCTGTCAAATGCTTTCTTTAAGTCAATCAGACATAGAAATGCTGGTCTATTATACTCTAGTGATTTCTCAGTAATTTGCTTTATGACGAATATTGCGTCTGTACACGATCATCCAGTACGAAAACCCTGTTGTTCATCTGCTAAACTTATCCTCTGATTCATTACGTTTTGTAAGATTTTAGTTGTAAGTTTTAGGGTAGTATTTAACAAGTTGATACCTCTGTAGTTTTCTAGCTGCTTTTTATCTCCTTTTTTGAATAGTAGAATTAGTTCGCTAGTTCTCCGTTCGTCCGGTATTTTATTGTGTTTTATGATTTTGTTAATTAATGTTCTTAATTGTTCTGTCATTGCTGCTCCACAATATTTCAGTAATTCGTTTGGTATTCCATTCTTACATGCAGCTTTTTTTCCTGCTTACCTGCATCTTCATTTGTGGTAATTTCTGGTGTTTCCGGTTCTAGCATCATTTGTTCTTCCTCTGCATGGAGCTTTTTTAGATTGTCAATCCATGTATCATTTTCTATGTGTTTTTGTTCTATTAGTTCCTTTACCTCCGTACTTTGACCTCTTATAAAGCGCCATATATATTTAATATGTTACTTTTTACACCACTATAGACTGGGACTTGGGACTTTTGACTTTTTTAAACTAAATTGATGTTGCTCTGAAAATACAAAGTTTATTAATTTTACAATATTTACAAACTTAAAATTATACTACCTGAAAATACAAAGAAACAACAATTTAAGCTAATTATTCTACGTTAAAAAATTCTTAATCATTTATGACATTAAGTAATTTTAAGAAAGTTTATTCATGACATTTTGTCACTGTCACTTCACTTTATCTTGCTACTTGGCTAGTGTCTCAGCTACTTGCTTCAAACTTAAATTAAAGAGAATCTCGACAGCAGATATTGTATGTCGGGAGATTTCTCTTTACATATATAATACAGAGAAATCCAGCTACAGAACATGTGAAACTCCAGGATAATAGGTTCTCATATCCGAGAACCAAAAAGGTCGCGCGAGGTATCTTAAAGAACTTATCCACTGTGTTGGTGCTCCGCGCTCCTGCAAGTACTCTATATAGTAGATACGTTGGCGCTCTCCGTTGATGCAACAGTGCGCGCTCCGCCTCGGCGTTCCAATCGGTGGCGGTTTATATGTAGAGGAGCGTATGCCATATCGATTAGAGCAGTGGCAGGGAGCACGGAGCGCCAACACAGTGGATACGTGCCTTAAGATACTTTGGGAGATGGGGAATCTAAGAGGCACAGAGAATCAAAGTTTTTCCCCGTTTTACCTTCCATTTTATGAAACTTCCAGAATTGCATCAGTAACCACGGTTGCTCCACCTGGAGTATCTGTGGAAAATGGCTTTTCTCTTTTGGATAACTTAAAAATTTTCTGTCCTACTGTATGGAGTAGAAGCGTGGACTCTAAGTGAAGCTATGCTTAAACGCTTGACAGCCTTTGAGATGTGGGTAGACAAATGACTACTAAGAATAAGATGGATTGACAGAGTTAGAAATGAGGAGGTCCTTCCTTGGACGGTTGAACCAAACAACACAACTGGTCAATATAATAAAGAGATTAATAACAAATACTTCGGTCACATTATGCGAGACACCCCGAAAAATATGATGTTTTGTATCTGATCATTCAGAGAAAGATCCAAGGTAAACGTGGTCCTGGTAGAAGAAGAACATCATGGTTGAAAAATCTAAGGCAATGTTATAGAGTATGTAGAGTATAGAAAATCGACTACATCATTATTCAGAGCTGCTGCCAATAAAATCACGATAGCGCATATGGTAGCCAAGATGATATCCTACGATCGATGATGGTCATGGAACTAGAAGAAAAAGAAGAAGAAGAAGAAGAAGAGATAACATAAAACTCATAAACAGTTAATTAAGTAGTGTGAAGTTAGTATGATTAGCTGGTTTTATTACATCTTGAAGTTCTAATAAGGTATTCAATATTACAGTTATCTACAATTTACAACGGAAATATTTCTTCCGTCTTGTAATAGATGGCGCCACATTCAACATATAGATATACCATTGTAAAAACACAGTGATACTTAAAATTTACATTCGCTGAATTCGTGCCTTAAACTAATGAGTAAGGAAAATAAACAAGCCCTGGTAACGCTTGGCTTACATACTAGATTTACTAGTCTGTGAATTTTTGTAGGGGTACAGGTCGTCCCGTGGGGACCTGCATACTCTAGCAGATTTCCTGGTGACAGCGATCTGTCCCATAAGTTAATCAAATATAAGAAACAACGTAACAATTTGAAGGTAGTTAATTAATTAGCTCAAAAAATAACACAATGAATGTACGGGGTGCACGCAAAAATTCAGTATGCATGAAAGCCGTCATAAATGGTGGTGGTGGTATGTAGTATTATTTATTATTTAACCTTGAGTCCTGGAAGATGAGTTTACATTATAGTGCCCTCGTGTATGTGTTTTTGTATTTTTGTTTTCACCCGTCATTATACATACCATACCAGATATAATGACAAATGAGGTGCCCAATGAAAGCTTATAATAACCCAAGGATGGTATTAAAAGTGAGAAATACGACGGATTTAGAGTTGCAATCGGAAGTACTGTTTTAAAATCACCGAGATACGAGTACAAGCAATATATTATTCGACGCGCATTAGCAAGACGAAATCAAATATATACTTCCGGTTTCATGCCGCTTTGTCCCTCTGTTCGCGAATATAGCTCCTCCGTTATTAAAACAGTCATAATGACAAATGAGGTGTCGAATGAAAGCTTATAACCAAAAGATGATATTAGAGGTGAGAAATTTGACATAGGACTTCCGAAGGTTTCAGAGTTGCAATTAGAATTACTGTTTTAAAGTGGCTGAAATAAAGCAAAGGATATCTATATTTTTTGACGTGCCTTAGCAAGACGAGAACTATATTATTATTACAGTGGAACCCCGATAAGTCGGCCCCCGATAACCCGGAAGTCCGGCTAACCCGGACCGATTTTCATCAGATAAACATTTTGATTTTCAGTACATATTTTGTATTTTGACAATGACACCCGTTCTGGGCGTCGAAATGTTAATAAAATTATTCTTTCAATTTAATTGTGGCTTATTTCCCATCAAAATAGTTAATTATCAGATAAACATTTCAACAATAAAAATGTATGTATGTAATATAATATTTGAGATAATGTGTATTTGTGTAATTTGAACTATAGATAGTAAAAATGACTCATAAGCACAAGTTGGCAGAAACAACAGGCACCTGTCTGTATTATTCCTTTATTTTTTATTTCAAACTGTGTTAGCATTGTTTAAGAAAGACTATTTAAAAAACTATTTTTTAATCAATGGTCTTAGTTAACTGTTCTTAATACATAATAACAAAACATCCTTCCGATTGTGAGTGTATGAATACAGTATTGTGGTATTGTTCGCTTGGGTTTGCTTTGCGTAGGTTTGTGTTTGCGTGTTTTTAGTAATTAAGATGTGTAGGTACTGTGCATATTTATATATATTTCATGTTATTTCTATTCTAACGGAGTTTATCTGTAAGTATACCGTATTTTATTAATTTTTACCATATTCTCCGGCTAACCCGGATTTTCGATAACCCGGATTTTCGATAACCCGGATCGGCCGCGGTCCCGATTAATCCGAGTTACCGGGGTTTCACTGTACTTCCGGGCTTTATATCGCTTTCGGTTAAAAATGTGCAACTAAATAGTGTATTGAAAAGTCGAGCTTGAATATTTAGTTCCGGTTTTGATGTTATTTCCGGTTAAAAAGTTATGACCGGAAGTTTGGCAAAAATTACTCAAAATTAGTAAAATCGTATATCAGTCGACGTAAAGTTACACGGAGAGATCAAATATCGACTTTCAGTTCTACTTCCGGTCACATTGGGTGAAAACATAGGACTTACGAAGTCCAATTGTTTGTTTTTCTCCTAAATCTATTTATTTTAACTTCTAACGAACTTATTCTAACTACTTTATTTGCCAGGTCCAATGCAATGTCAACCAATAGTATTCGTTTACTACTATGTGACTACTTTTTCATGTTTCTCTTTTCACTTTTCGGGTTGATACCCTACGCCCTACACCCTACTAATAATAAACGTATGGGTCTTCTGTATCTTGCCGATCTGTTTTCATCGTAGTTCGTCAAGTTCCTTAGAGCTTCATCCTTTTATCTTTTTAATTCCTTGATGATTCCATACTATATTTCAATAATTTTTTCTAGGGTCCTTACCTCTTTGGTTCCTCTGTATAAATCCTTTCTGATATTTATGTTGGGACGTTTACAGCGTCTCTTATAATATGGTTTTGGCCTATTTGGATCTTCCTTATGCTGGTTATACAGGTTGGGATAAGCTACTTCTTCTTCTTTAAAGTTCCCTCTCCTATCGGAGGTTGGATATCATAATGGCTATGGTCACTTTGTTTGCTGCTGCTCTGAACAGTTGTAATTAACTATAGTTAAACCATTCTCTAAGGTTCCTCAGCCAGGAAATGCGTCTTCTTCCTATGCTCCTTCTTCCTTGGATCCTTCCTTGCATAATACTTCTCAGCAACTCGTATTTTTCTCCTCTGGTAATGTGACCCAAATATTCCAGTATACTAGATTTTATACTCTTCATAATTTCTAACTACTTATTTAAACGTCGTAGCACTTTAACATTGGTAATCCTTTGAACCCACTGAATTTTTAATATTCTTCTGTAACACCACATTTCAAACGCCTGTCTCTTCCATGTCCAAGCTTCCATTCCGTATAGCAATATAGAAAATGTGTAGCATCTTAGAGCCCTCAATCTGACAGGCAACTGAAGGTCTTTGTTTGTAAGCAGTGTCTTCATTTTTATAAATGCTTGCCTTGCAGTTTCAATTCGGACTTTAATTTCTTTGCTTTGGTCATTTTTGTCATCGACCCAGGTTCCCAGATATTTGTACGTCTTTACTTTTTCTATTTGGGTTTGTTCTATCATTCACCTGTTTTTGAGACGATCATAAATTTAGTTTTTTTCTTTTTTATTTTTAGTCCATATCGAATGCAATAATCGTTAATTCTATTTAGCAATTCTTGGAGCGATTCCACTGTGTCTACCATTATAACGGTGTCATTAGCGAATCTTATGTTATTTACTATTCTTCCGTTTATAGAGATTCCATCACTTAGCTCCGCTATCACTTCCTGAAATATGGCTTCACTGTATAGGTTAAAGAGTAGCGGCGACAGAACACAACCCTGTCTTACCCCTCTCTTTATATCAACATTCTCGGATTCTTGTTGTTCTATCTTTATATTGGCCTTTTGATTCCAATACAGATTTATGATAATTCGTAAATCTAGTCTGTCTATATCTCTGTTTTTCAATAATTCTATTAGTTTTTCATGTCGGACCCTGTCGAACACTTTTTCGAAGTCGATTAAACAGGAATAAATATCCAGCTTCATATCTAAGCATCTTTGAGAGAGGACATTAAACGCAAACAATGCCTCTCTTGTTCCAAGTCCTTTGCGGAACCCAAATTGGGTATCATCCATATCATATTTTAGGTTTCTGTATAATCTTCCATGAATCACCTTTAGAAATATTTTGAGGGTATGGCTTAATGATATTGTTCTATAGTCCGAACAATCTTTGGCATATATTGTTTTTGGTATTGTTACATGATGATGCTTTTTGCCATTCTTCACTTCGTTTTCATGCTTAACTTGCTATTTCTTTCAATAATTTTTGAAAGGTTTTTAATATCTTGCTATTATCACTGTTTTGCCAATAGTAGAGTTTAGACACTGTTTTTTGTTTACGCTCTCAAACTAACCCTGTGTATGACGTAATTGCTGAGTTATCAATGGAGATCGAAAAAGTGTCAGACGTCGCGTCATTTGACTAGATTTAACAAGGTTTGACGCTGAAACAGGAAAAATGCGTAAACTCATAGGATGAAGAAGAAGCGGATAAATCTATTTATAGCAATAAACATTAACATAATGATTTTTGTTTGGTTTCAGTGTTGTCCAATTTACAAACTACGAAATACCCAGAATCAACTTACTCAACAAAATAGCAGACGTTTCTGAAGATGGGCGTTACATAACTCCAATCAAAGATCCCAATAGAAGACACGGAGCTGCCTTAGGATCTCTATCAGCAGGAAGAGTAACCGTTGCAACTATCGTTGACGCTTTAGCAGCTAAAGCTATCACGATAGCGGTAAGGTATGCGGCAGTAAGGAAACAATTCGGACCAAGTGGAAAAGAGGAGATACCGATACTGGAATACCAAAGCCAAGTAAGTTTAAGTTAACCGAAACTTCTAATTTTTAGACTACAAATAAGCATAAAAAACACTGAAAACTTTTGTTTTTTACTATTTTAAGCAGTGCCGGATTTACCACTAGGCCCACTAGGCCGCGGTCTAGGGCCGCATGCAAAGCTTCTGCAGCGTTTTGTAAAAAAAAATTTTGGTAAAAAATTGAATTTTTATTTTTGAAAGTCTAATTAAAATAACCAATGTTCATATCAAAAATAAATATTAACTCTTGCCAGGGTATAGGAGGCTATACAGATTGCAGGTGGATTGTGGAAAGTTCTAGATAGGAATGTGATGAATTGATGTAGCCCGCACTAGCATACGGTAGGGGCCCCGTGTGATGAGTCACTTCCTTTCCTATCAAGGCGCCGAGATGACGGATGCCCCCCCCCCCTCCTTCGTATATGCAACACATACAAATCTCTAAAGGAGTACGTATTGAGTCTGAGAGACAACCTTGATTCCTATGAACAAAGAGGAAAAGAGTTGTTCAAAAATGAAACCTATATTCCTGAAATAAAAAGACGCCCGAAAAGAAAAGCTCTCCCTGGCGAAGACAAAGAAGATGAATCCACTGAACCTAACTTTAATGGCAAAGAATACTTAAAGATTAATACATTTAATATTATAATAATTAACATTGACAGGCTTTATTCAGAATTGAATGAAAGGTCCAAAGTTTACTTCAGTCTTAATGAAGAATTTGGAGTTTTAACCAACTTATCGTCAATTTCTAATGAAGAAATCAAGGGAAAAACTTCTATTTTGGCTAAAAAGTATCGACATAGATGGTGACTTTGAAGAAGTGTGTATGTGTACAGTTCAAAGGCTTTGTTGAAGGTATATTTTATGTAGAAACAGAACGTCGTGATAACAACATTACCAAGCCTCCGAGAAATACACTTTTAGAGTATCTGAAACTCATTCGTGAGAATCATATTTTCGAATATGGACACGGCTTTGCGCATTCTACTATGCATGGTGACATCCAATGCATGTGGAGGAATATCATTCAGCGTGTTGAAAATAATCAAAAACTACATGTGCAACTCGACTTCTGACGAAAATTCTAGA
Source organism: Diabrotica virgifera virgifera (assembly GCF_917563875.1). Taxonomy (NCBI): domain Eukaryota; kingdom Metazoa; phylum Arthropoda; class Insecta; order Coleoptera; family Chrysomelidae; genus Diabrotica; species Diabrotica virgifera. The sequence continues at coordinate 272,495,694 of NC_065445.1, read as the reverse complement.
TTGTCTAGTTTGGCTAGTTCTATTTCAAATTCTGAGCTTTTTCAAGAATTATTAGACTTTAACGATTTGATTAAAGATTTTGCAGTCAAAAAAGCTAGAAAAATGAGTGTTTAGAGTTGAGATATGAGATTTATTATGAGTACGGAGTGGTGCGAGTGTCAATGTTAATCACTAATCCAACTTTACCCAAATTAAGAACATTACATTGACGTTTTTCAGTATAAGAGAATAATGTGAGAATTGAACGATCTAGAAGTTTATTTTTTGTATTCTTAATATTTTTATTTTTTAGTGCCCTAGCCTATTACTATTACAGTTTATATACCTATATACAACAGAAGTGTTTACTTCATTCTACGTTGTCTTAACAAAGGTATACAGCCAACTACAGGGTTTACCCTTTTAAAGTATTATTTTCCTTGTTCTTTTACTTATAATGTCTTTTCAACTTTTCAACCTTTCGTTGTCACCTGTACGTTTACCCCTGAATGAAACAAATGTTATTTAATTTTAACGATTAACTGCAATACTACTTTATAATATAATAAGTTTAGCAATATTAATAATTTTACAAATAACTACTGTTTGCTAACTTTTTGATTTATGTATTTTCTGTCAATATAGACATTGTTGTTAGAGCTGTTTTGGGGTTTTAGACAAATTTATAAACCAAGATTATTTAATTAGTGAATACAATATTTCCACCTATTTATGTACCTACCGTAATCAAATAGAATATTAATAGTATTTCTATTCATTTATGTTATGCTTTGTATGTTGTACTAGTTTTAAAAAGGAAAATTAAAGTACGTTATGTAATAAGAGCAAACAGTAGCGATCAACAGGTAGGATCAACAACAGTAGGATCAATAAACGCGTTCCAAGATTGAGGCTCTAATTTTGAATATTTTGTCGAGATATTTGGCACACATATTCGTAATATAATAAAGAATGGCGGTACAGAGCCCAATTTCAGAAATATGTTAGTATGTGGAAATTACTCTATAACTAAATAAAATATTGAAAAAAGGAGCCTGTACCGCCATTAAGAAAAAAAAATACACTGTCTTCAAATAAACTTTTTTATCCCGTGCCTAGATTTTGTGTCACATTGGAACTACTAAAAATCGATTTTTTTTAACAAGAAATGGAACGTCACTGACTTGGCAACATGTCGCGCCTATGTGTAAAAAATTATTGTTTTTGATAGTATAAACGTCACTGTCAGTGTCGAATTACCGACGCACTGTTGCCTTACTTTTGAAAGTTCGCAGAACTTTCGCAATCTTGGACCGCGTTTGTTGCTACCTGTTGATCGCTACTGCTACTGTGTGCTCTTAAGCTTTAATTACATAATCGTGAAGTTATAGGGTGCCGCTCGAGGTAACTTGGCCTAGGGCCGCAAGTGCCCTAAATCCGGCACTGATTTTAAGTTATTTACTTTTACAATGCGTCTGTAGTTACTAGTCTTTAACTGAATAAGTTGAGGACTGAGGAGAGAAGAATAAGTTTTATATGACTGAAACTTCTCTTGTGTTCTGTTTTACGTATGTTACTTAAAGGTTCTACCAGTTTGACCGATGTACATGGCAATGTGGTCGCTACCCAAAAACTTAAATCGGTCATACTCGAAAAGCCTTTAATATACATATAGCAGAACATAAATGGTTTTAATAATATAAAAACAGATTCTAGATCATAATCATTATTTCAGAGACCAATTCCAAATCTCCATATTCAAAATAAAGGCCTTAAGCCAGCGGTTCTCAATCTTTTTGCGCCATGTACCACCAAATACTTTTTAATATTTTTGGTACCACCTAACAGAAATACCTATCTAGATATGTGATCTAATTAACTACAATAGTGTTGCTGACTTTGCGTTTTGTGTACCACCTCAAATAATGATATGTACCACCAGTGGTACATGTACCACAGATTGAGAACCGCTGCCTTAAGCTATCATTATTAGAATATGAAACTTAACCATAAACTTTTTGTGTAGTCTTCATTATTATTAATCGTAGTAGTTCTGTAACTTCATGAAAGTGATTTAAGACTGGTCAATCCTTATCGATATACCTACTTATCTTGATTTAATAAAAATATAAGTTTTTGTTTATTAATAATTATTCTTATTTAGCAACTTCGTCTGATACCATATTTAGCAGCAACATATGTGATAAGAAATTTCAACACCTACTTCACACAAATGTTATATGAATTTACCAAGAACCCCTCGTTACCAAATGCACTTGAAGTAGGAATCGAAATCCATGGTGTTTCTTCAGCATCTAAACCAATAGCAGGCTGGATACTGCGAGATGCCGTACAAGAATGCAGGGAATGTTGTGGTGGACACGGTTATCTTCAGGGTGAGTTAAACCAGTTAATATAACCTTTTGCTTCCATTTTGATTTTTGACAAATTCTCTCTTTTAATTATTTATTTACCCCTTCTTATTCTTCTAATGGCGCTATAACCCTTTGTAAGTCATTCTGCCCTGTCGGATACTTTCCTTCTCCATTGCTTGATGCTCATGGTTTTAAGATCATCCTCTACGTCGTCCATCCATCTCCTACGAAGCCTTACTCTTGCTCTATTTCCTTGGAGCTTCCATCTCTGGATTACTTTTACAGCTCGAATATCTGGCATTCTTTCTAAGTGACCAAGCAAGTTTATAGTCTTTGTGACATTACAAATCTAACAATATCTGCGCTCTGCATTAGTTCATCCCGCTTGTAGTTCATTTTAATTCTTCACGAACCGTCGCTGCTCTCTCTCTCTCTCTCTGTCTCTCTCTCATGTAGTTTCCCCATTACTGAGGATCGTGATTTCTTCAACATATATTCCTAACAATGTTTCTTCATTGGTCTCTATCTTCAGCTGCTCTAAGAGCTTCGCAGAATGAGTTTCCAGCTGAATGCTTTATTTGGTCAGACCATCTAGTTGGTGATCGTCCTCTTGATCTTCTCCCCGGAACGTTCCCAGAATCAATTAATCTCTCCAAACTGTCGTCACCTCTGCGAACCACGTGACCAAAGAATTGCAGAATTCGTTGCAGACATATTGTGGACAGCCTTTTTTCAATATTGAGTTGGTTTAGAATGGAAACGTTTGTCCTATGAGCTGTCCAAGGTATGCGCAGAATTCTTCTCCAGCACCACATCTAAAAGGCATCAATTTTTTGGTGCTCGCATGCGCGAAGAGTCCAAGTCTCTGCTCCGTGTAGAAATATTGAGAATACAAGGGCATTCACCAGTCTCATCTTGATATTTTGAGAGATAGATCTGTCTTTCCAAACTTTAGTTAGGCGACTCATCGCATTTTTTGCCATACCAATACGTCTCCGAACTTCTGCTTCACAGTTACCATCGTTAGTTATACTAGACCCGAGATAGATAAAGGTGTTTACTATCTGGTATTCCTGTAACATGTTAGTCAGTTGAATAGTGCCGAATTTGTTGACCACCATTATTTTTGTCTTAGCTTTATTGATTTTTAGACCAACTTTATTGCTTTCGTACTCAACTCTTCGCAGAAGATCAAACATTTCTTGCTCACTTGCTGCTATAAGTGTAGTGTCATCAGCAAATCTTAAATTGGAGATTTTCCTACCAGCTACTGTTACTCCACCTGCCCATCCTTCTAAAACCATCCTCATGACATGTTCACCATAAATGTTAAATAAGTCAGGTGACAACACGCATCCTTGTCTACCACCTCTTTTGGCCTTGAATTAGTGTGAGAACTTCTGATCTAGTCGTACTGTCGCTATATGAGACTGGTACAGATTTTTAATAAGTGTCACCAGGTGCATTGGTGCGCCAATTTCTATTAAAATTGACCACAGATTTATCCAGCTTACACAATCAAATGCCTTTTGGTAGTCAACGAAGCATATAATCATAGGTACTTGAAATTCTCTAGACTTTTCAATGAGTTGTCTCAGGTTCAGGATTTGTTCCCTTGTACCTTTACCCTTTACAAACCCCGCTTGTTCCTGAGGTATTTGGTAATGCAGATAGATTTTTAATCTGTTTTTGACGATATGCAACAAGATTTTACTAGCATGTGTTATTAAGTGACAGTGTGCGGTAGTTTTCACATCTGGTGGTAGTTCCTTTTTGTGTAGTGGGATATAAATTGAGGTACACCAATCAGATGGCCATTTTCCTGAATTCCAAACAGCGACACAGATAGAATGAATGATATGTAATCCCTTGTCACCTAGTAACTGTAGTATTTCACATGATATTGAATCAATGCCTGGGGATTTATTTCTCTTTAGTGATTTAATTGCATCTTTGACTTCAGTGAGTAAGACAGTAGGTTTTCTAGGGTAGTCAGAAGGCCACTGATTTTCTGCTGATACCTCGTTATTTTTATATAGCTCGCCACAGTAGTTTCGCCATGTTTCCAATATTCCATCAGTATCGGTCTTTAAATTACCTTCCTTATCTATTACAGACCACGTTTGAGGTTTAAATTCTCTGGTAAGGAGTTTGATCTTCTGGAATAAGTCCCTCGGTTCATTTCGACAGCCATGTTCCTCTATCTCTCTGCATATTTGAGAGATGTAATCAGCTTTATCTTTGCGGCACTGTTTTCTGATTTCTCTCGATAACCCTCTGTATTCATCGTTTGTTCCTTATCTAGTTTTATGTTCTTTTCTGCGTTGAATCACAGTCCACGTATTATCGGATATCCATGGCTTACGGCCAGTGGAAACCGCTGCCTCGCAGTCTTTTGCAGCCATCGCTGCACTGGGTTGGTCAAAATATCTTTCTTATTTTACTTATTCACCTACGGGAATTTAATAAATGTATTATATAAATTATATTTTGATGTAAATAGTTTAGTATAAATAAATTAAAATAAGTGTAAATATATTAAAATAAAAACTAAATAAATCAACTTAACATTAACGTTAAATGATATTTTAGCGGCTGGTCTAGGGGACGTTAGAGATAATCTAGATCCTAATTTAACTGTCGAAGGAGAAAATCATGTACTGATACAACAAACCGTCAAGTGGCTTCTTAAATTAGCCCCACAAATGCTTGCGAGAAGGCAAATATCTAGTCCAATGCATTCAATTGATTTCTTATCGAACGGTTTGAGCATATTGAGTAATAATAGATGTGATGCCAGAGAAGTTGAGGAGATTTCTCACCCAGAAAGTAAGTTTTTCTCTATCTTATAATATCCATTTTAGACAAATTTTCTTGTATAGTTAATTGGTTTGATTTGTAGGTATTATCACAACATTCCAGTGGATAGTTGTATATCTGTTGAAAGCTACTTACGAGAAAGTAGAAGGAGAGTTGAAGGCTGGAAAGGATTTGTTCGAAGCCAAAAACAACAGTCAAGTGTACTACGGGAAGAGTTTAGGACTAGCATTTATTCAGGTAATTTTTGTGTTTGGAAACCAAGTTTAAACGTGAGTTTAAAAATGATGTAGATATTAGGTTTCAACAATTGAAGGGGGTTGGGAGAAAACCGTGGATATCACTAAATGGGTGAAATTTAGTCAACTACGTAGTCTTGTAGATTTTAACAAATACTATCGCACCATTCCTTCAAATCGGTAGAAAACGATGAATGTTCAGAGATTTTAAGCGTATAATTGACCATGTATAGGGAGAAAACGATATTTGTCCAGGCGTAATTGAGTGAAAACATTGATTGTCACCCAAGCACTGTGCGCCGCGTGTTTATTTTTCGGCATATCTATTGTGATGGCGCTGGCTGACAAAATAAAAACTATACCGTTATAAGATTTATTCACTACATGATAACTGTTGTTAAACGTTTGCGGTCCATTGTTATAACGTATCCTGTGAGAGCATATCCTGTGTCGCATTCCTACTTGGAATGCGACAAAATATGGTAGGTACTGATCAACCTCAAAAATAGAATGGAAATGCCTTCAGATTGGGAAGAAAATATATCCAATTCTCGCGTAAAACCATTACCATTGTTTGTTATCTAAGTAACTCAAGATCTTGTTAAAGAGTGGACCAAATTTTTTACCAATAGACATCTGAAGGAATGCTCTTTCGCAATACAAAAGATGAAGGAAATATTGTGCATCAGTTCTAACCCCCTCGCTATGTTGAATCGAGATGCATATCATGGGCATAGACTTGAAGATCCAACTCGTTCTTCCGCTTAGTCAAAAACATCTAAAAGTCTTAAAGAATCGGAGTTCCATTTGCCTAACCAGTCATATTTCAACTGTATTCCTATAACTGATGAAAAATATAAAGATATAGTTTTTCTGCGAGTCTCGAGATGCAAAAGAAAGTATGTTTCAATTCCTCAAGAAAAGAAACCATGTAAACAAAAAATGAGTGGCAAAAACAAGGCAACACATGATCTAACCGTGAAAAGTAAGTCTACGGACTTGAAGCGAAAGATATGTAAATAAAAAAATAAAAGAAAAAATGGGGACCAACCAACACCAGGCCGTTCAATAATAAAATCTGTAAGAAGATATAACACAACTAAAGGAAGCAGAAAATCAAGTAAAAGCTGAAACATTTTATTGCTAAAACCAATTTTTTAACTAAAATGTTTTATTATTCTGTTTAAATAGAAAGCAGATAACCAAAAAAACAAAGGAGAAACAAAAACAAAGCAGGAATAATTATACTGTCACTAAACGCCTGCACTTGGTGACATCCATTGTTTTCTTCGTTAAAAAGTGGACATTACGCCACAAATTTTTTATTTTTTTAAAAACAACTTGACTTTTGTTCTTTGTTTACATATTAGTTCATATTATCAATACATTTTTCTATCATTATGTCCATCTTTAATACCTCTCAACTCATTTTTTTTGTCGTAAATAGTGTTATAACTTTAAAATTCGTTTTTCTTAAAATCATTTGTTAATAATATCCATGATTTTCTCCAGACACCCTTCCATTGGTGAAATTTGTTGAATTGTTCACATGAGAAAAATAATACATCATACAGAATTAAGAAACTTCGTTTGTATAATGATATAAAAAGTTTATTAAAAAACTATTAAAATGCCATTCAAATGGTTTGCAAAACGTTTTCGATCTAGATCAGATCATCTTCAGTGTCTAGAACGAAGTATTTCCACGTTAGAATGAAAAAGATAAAAACTGTGACTGTTAAAGAAAAAATGTGGCAAATACTTACATTCTGCTTAGTAGATGAAACTAGCACGCTATTAAAATTGGTAACATTGAGATATATAATTTACATGTTAATATTTCTACTATCGTCCACTCCGACATTCCCGTAAGGGAATAATACATATTATATTTCTCACTGTATCAAATCTTAAGTTTTCAACCTCAATATTACCAGCCATTTTTTAATTCATCCCTGAATAATAATTCGTAGTACCTAGTTTTATTCCTACTCAAATACAGACATTTTCTGAGACACTGCAAACTAAAATTCTCTCTTAACTTTTGACCGCCATAGGCAACAGACGTTACAGATAACTCTCTGGTTTTGATCCTCAAATATAACAGACGCTCTGTTCCATCATCTGTTACTGATAAAGACGAGTTGCCGCATGGTAAAAAAATACCATGCTTTATTAACAAAAACAGCTACTCAGCTAAATATACACCCTCGTACGAGAAACAACGGCATGTAAAACCTGTAGGTATATGTGACAATTATCGATGCGCGAGTGACACAGTGATATTGGTAAGCGTTCTTACAAACTTAATTTAAATATTGTCTGTATGTATAACATAATTACCTCTATCAATTTTTTTGAGCCACTCCGTATAATACAGTCCACGCAACTCTGAAATTATTTTAATAATTTCTCATACAGACTGTTTATTATTTAATTAGATATACCTCAATGAAGGACACGCTAAAATCGGCAACATTGCTTATGATAATAAGATTCATTGTCACTGTAGCTGTAGAATAACGAATGGCTTAATGAATCGGCGCGAATCTGGTGCATTAGGTCAGCAGCGGGGAAGCAGTGCTGCCATTCTAATGGGTATATCTAGTTGAAAATTAAACAGTATGTATGTACATACATGTCTTATTTGGTCAACATCTTTTATGTAGGTATTATTGAATTTCTTTAATGGATATCGATGTGTGTGAAGATTTTGTACATACGATATAAAACACGAGATATTGTACAATTTTTAAGTTCTATTCTAATCATACATTATTTTTTAGCATTTCTTCTTGCAAATATTTTTGGTGACCATCTCCGAAGCAGAAGATCCTGCTATAAAGGCTGTGCTTACGAGAATCTTTTCACTGTTTGGATTGTGGTCGATAGAAAGATGGCACATGGCGACTCTATTTAAGGGAGGATTCGCTTCAACTGAATTAGCACCGACGTTAATCCAAGACGCCATTTTAAAATTATGCGCCGATCTGAAAGACGATGCTGTAGGTTTGGTAGATGCAATCGCAGTTCCTGACTTTATTTTGAGGTCGTGTTTGGGTTCGTCAGACGGACAAGTAAGTTATTCCATATTAAAATTTCAAAAATTATATTTAGAAAACAATCAGACAACCTATATTGACTTTTAAGTAGAAATGTAATTTATTAGATAAATTAATAGAGAAGCTGAAAACTATAGCACAGAACACATATATTATAAAATAGATAGATGAATATCACAAATGATAGGTCTAACAGAGTAAGTTAACGAATAGATTATTATAGGCTATTGATTATGTACTTTAGAAAGGAACTACAACGTTATAGAGTTTTATGTTTTCATATGGTCAATGGATCTCTAGATATGAAAAAACCGCGGAGTGCTACCATTTAAAAGGGTGCGTTTTTGAGAAAGGGGTGAATTAGTCTCTGGGCACAGGGTGCATTAGGGTGAGTTCTATGCACCTTTGGTACAAACACGTCTACAGAAAAATTATTCCAGATTAAATTTACTATCAAAATAGCACATTTTAAAGTCAAAAATTTTTTTTACTAAATATATTAAAAAAAGCAAAAAAACTCGAAACAAAGCAATTTCCAAAGCAGAAAAAACTTCCATCGTTCCTCTTTAAATGGGGTTTGGCAAAAGTCTCTAGGATTTCTAGTTTCCGAAATAGGATTTTTCAAATTTCGCCATTCACAGCGATTTTGGGCTATTTTCTTGTTATTTCGAAAACATTGTTCTGTAACTTTTTTCTACGCAGCTTTAGGTATATGCAATGGAACATTTTTTTAAATTTCTCATTATAACTTTTTTCCTTGTACATTTAGGTATAGGTATACATTATGCAATAAAAAAGAAAGCCTATTTTCTTTACTTTAAAATGGTGTATTGTACAGAATTCTAGGACTATTTTTAAACAAGATATGTTTTTTCAAATGTGACATATACACATGCAAAATTATGTTATAATGTGCGATTATATTCTTCTAGTTAAAAAAATAAAAAATTTCAAATTTTTTCTCAAATTACGGATACTTTTGGATATCCTATGGATATCTTGTTTAAAAATAGTCCTAGAGTTTCTTGCAATACACCATTTTAAAGTAAAGAAAATAAGCTTTTTTTATTACACAATGTATATAGGGTGAGGCAGATAACTGGCCTATTAGAAATATCTCGAGAACTAAAGGCAACAGAATCGTGAAAATTGGAATAAAGGGGTTTTGAAGGATGATCTATTAAATGAAAATATTTTCATCTCTTTGCAACTTCCGGTTATACCGGAAGTTGCTTGTAACTTCGTTTTTTTTAATGGGATACCCTGTATATTTTTACATTTTTGGATTCTCTTCGATGTCTTCTTTCTTAAAATATAAGGTTTTGTAATATTATACAGGGTATTTTAAAAGATAATTACGTTTTTTTATTAATTTCGTAGCAACATTCACACTCTGTAGAATTGTAGTAGTTTAATATCTAAAACTCTACTTACGTTCAAATGATTTTTAGTATACGCTACTATTGTTAAGAATCATTAGTATAGCTAAATTTTTAATTTTAGTATACAGGGTTGGTCGAAACTCGGAATGAGTATTTTCTGAGTTTTCTTAAATGGAACACCCTGTATTTTTGTAGTGTAGTGAAATGATATTTTATAGTACTTTTTTATTTCTTAAGCATTCCCTATATGTACCTAACTGCTTTAATTTGTGAGTTATTGGTGATTCAAGCTAAACATTAATTGCAACAAAAAATACGTAAAATTTTATTAGGTTGGCCGTGAAAATACTCAATCCCAGATAATTTTTCAGAAATAAATACATATTAATACAGACTGGTCCTTAAAATTACCAATAATGGTTTAGCTATCGAAATACCTACTTAGTTAAGATTGTTGGTGCGATTAACAATTAAGCACAAATTAAAGCAGTTAGGTATAGGGAATGCTTAAGAAATAAAAAAGTACCATAAAATATCATTTCATTACAATACTAAAATACAGGGTGTTCCATTTAAGAAAACTCAGAAAATACTCATTCCGAGTTTCGACCAACCCTGTATACTAAAATTAAAAATTTAGCTATACTAATGATTCTTAAAAATAGTAGAGTATATTAAAAATCATTTGAACGTAAGTAGAGTTTTAGATGTCAAACTACTACAATTCTACAGGGTGCTAATTTTGCTACGAAATTAATAAAAAAACGTAATTATCTTTTAAAATACCCTGTATAATATTATATTTTAAGAAAGAAGACATCGAATAGAATCCAAAAATGTAAAAATATACAGGGTGTCCCATTTAAAAAAACGAAGTTATAAGCAACTTCCGGTTATACCGGAAAGAGATGAAAATATTTTAATTTAATAGATCATCCTCCAAAACCCCTTTATTCCAATTTTCATTATTCTGTTGCCTTTAGTTCTCGAGATATTTCTAATAGGCCATTTATTTGCCTCACCCTGTCTAGGTACCTAAATGTACAAGAAAAAAAGTTATAATGAAATTAAAAAATAATCGTAAAAAATATCAAAAATCATTAAAAGTATACAACTTTGAAAAACCATAACTTGATTAAAAATAGTCGTACAACCTTATACAATAGACCACGGATTCTCAATATGTGGTACGTGTACTACCGGTGGTACATATCATAATTTGGGGTGGTACATAAAACACAAAAACACAAGCAAAATCCAGCATATTTGCAGTTGTTTAGATTACTAAGCTCCACATGTATTTCAGCTAGGTGGTACCAAGAATAATTTTAAAATAAGTTGGTGGTACATGACTGAAAAACATTGAAAACCACTGCAATAGACCATTTTAAAGGTAATTGACTTCTCAATGCCTATACCAATATCACCGTGGAAAAAAGTTATGGGGCAAAAACAAAATTGCTTTCTTTCGTGTTTTTTTTTTGTTTGTTTTTAATATATTTTTGTAAAAAGAAATATTTTTGACTTTAAAAGGTGATATTTTGATAGAAAATTGAACCTGGTACAATTTTTCTCTAAACTTGTTTGTACCAAAAGTGCACAGAACTCACCCTAATTCACTGTGTGCCTAGGGACTAATTCACCACTTTCTCAAAAACGCACCACTTTAAATGGTGGCACTCCACGGTTTTTTCATATTTAGAGGTCCACTCGCCATATAAAACAATAAAACCCCGTTAACGTTGTAGTTCCTTTTAGCTCTCTTATTTTGAACATAATCAATAGCCTATTAGAGCAACTTACAAAGTTTACTGCAATCCTTCTTAGTGGAGTAACTGAAGGTTTTCACCTCCGATTTCGTTGAACCTTCATCGATTTACATGAAAATTGGTGAGTAGTTAGAAGATACTTCAAGGGGCAAAGGTGACATGATGCCAACTTGCGGTTTTACCCTGGGAGTGGATGCCACCCCTTCTCGGGGGTGAAATTTTTTTTATTAAAAATAATACCAGAAATCGATAGAGGGGCAACTTCTAAGCAAAATTTGTTAAATAAAGTTAACATAAATCAATACTTTTTGAGTTATTAAATATCAAAGATTTTATTTTTTCTTAAAAAAAATGCATGTTTTAAAGCTGTTTTTCACATATTACTCAAAAACTAGAAGTTTTTGTAAAAAAGCTATTGTTACCAAAATTAAAGATAATAAAAAATTTAATACACTCTCCACTTAAAGAACTAAACTAATGTTATTTCTAAGTGAGTTATGAGTAATTGAATGTATATTTTTTTCGGCGAGTACTCAAATCTAAATATTCAAGCTAACATAACGGTAAAACGATGAATTTTATAGAATATACTTGTTAAACACTTGTCAAAGTACTTCGTAATACCTATTAAATGAGCTCAAGTGGAAGTTAATAGCATCAAAATTAAGCAAATTATGATTAAAATAAGAGAACCCTTTCGATTTTTTTTAGGAAAAAGTGAAAAATAAAGCATACGCCGTTTCCAGAAAAATTAAAATTTGTAGTAATCCTCACAAGAATTTCTTTAGGTTAACATAGTTAATGATTTTAACAATTTTGATCGGTTTAGAATGCATATTTTTGAAACAAAAGATATAATTTAAAAAAATCAGAATTTTTAAACTTATCGTACTTTTCATTTTCTTTTGATAATAACTCCAAAAATACTCAATATACGTAAAAAATGATATAAAACTAAATGTTAGTTTTTTCTGTTCCAAATACTATGCCGATTTTGCTATTTCCTTAGAGTAAAAAATAACCGAGATAGAAACATTTAAAATTTCAATTTTGCTGCGAGAACCATGTAACCGGGACCATTTAACCTTTTATTTTAAAAAAACTAAGAGGTTTAAAAGACTAATTTTGACGTTTTTTAATACCTCTTGGAATAAGCTTTTAACTAGTTTTTTGATGAACATGATGTCTTAAAAATTAACGGAGTTATTTACAAAAATATAATAACATTTTTTGAAAAAAATTTTAAAAGATACATTTTGAAACATTTTTGGTGCATAAATTTTAATGCTATCAACTTGTTCGAGGGCTTATTTGATACATATTTCTATGAACTTTGACAAATGTTTAATAAGTTTATGTTATAAAATGCATCATTTTCCCGGTATTTAAGCTTGAATACTTAGATTTGGGTACTCGACGAAAGAAATATACATTCAATTACCTATAACTCACTTTTAGTTAACATTGAAAGGTTTTTCGAGTAAGAAGTTTATTTGCTTTTTTATTAGCCTCAATTTTGATAATAATAACTTTTTTGTAAAAACTTATAGTTTTTGAGTTATTTATGAAAAATCGGTTAAAACATGCATCTTTCTCACGAAAAATTAAAATCTTTGATCTTTAATAACTTAAAAAGTTTTGGTTTATTTTAATAACTTTATATAACTACTTTTGCTTATAATTTGTCCCTCTATCGAATTGTGGGGCTATTTTTAATAAAATAATTTTCACCCCCGAGGAGGGGTGGCATCCACCCCCAGGGTAAAAGCGCAAGTTGGCACCATGTCACCTTTGTTCCGTGAGATATCCTCTAACCATTCACCAATTTTCATGCAAATCGATGGAGGTTCAACGAAATCGTAGGTAATAGCTCATATCCACCTTCAGCGACTGCACTATCTGTTGTATAATAACTATTAGTTTATCTCTCAATCAAATATTTTAGTTAGGTATAATATAAGGCACCAAACTCTTAACTAATCAAGATGTTCGTAAAATTTCAAACATTATATTTTTAGGTTTACAAACGTCTAAAAGAATCAATGACCAAGGATAAATATAACATGAACAGACCACCATGGTGGAAGGAGGTTGTTAATTATGCCGAAAACAATAGATCAAAAAGTAAACTATAAGTACCTATCTCATTAAAAAAATTGTAAATATATATTATGAAATAGTGAAAAAATTAATACGTAAGTCGTAGAAATTTTTCTGTTTTATTTTTTATGTATAACTGCTGGTGAATGTTAAAAAATTAATAAATCTTAATATTTTAAGGGCTGTTAATAACATTTTATATTGTTCAAACTAGTTGTTTTAAAAAATATGTAGTACCTGTTCCTGATATGCAGAATCTAGGTATTCCAGAAACCATACAATTATTAGAAATATATGGCACGTGTGGAGCATCCTCTTATATGGTGTACCCAAAGCTCCAGCTGTTTAAAAGAAAGAAAAAAAGCGATTGAAGAAAAACCCAAAAATTACTAATTAGTATTTTATTTCATTCCTACAAACGCAGAGATAAAGAAAGAACAGCTCTTAAAAGGGGGGAGAGTATTAGGTGGATAACTTGTTGTACCAAATGTTGTGCTCACTACGGTTCAATAAGTAACGTATTAAAAAGTAGTAACATACATACGTCATAATATTTCCTCTTTGTTTCACTAGGTCTCCGACTTTTTTTAAATTTTCTTTATTCTTGTCTGTTATGTGCCATTTGTTGTAATTCTTACCATTTACCGTGATACTGTGATACCTACCACAACCCTGGTAAGTGTCTCTTTTCTCAAAACTATGCTTGGAATACAGATTAAAAAGCAGTGGTCACAAGATACACCCCTGTCTAATTCATAGAAAATTTCCAATTCATTCATAAGTATCTATTAGGCCAATTCTAACATTGCTTACTGGTGTTAGTATAGATTCTGCATAATTCTTAAATATTTGTCATCTATTCCTATTCGTTCAAGAACTTTTCCATTTCTTCTTCCTTCTATTTCGTATGTACGTAGCTTATGCAACTAAAAACTCAAATAAATGACGTTATCATAGCAGCAAAACCAATATACTCTTAAGAAAGCATGTTGCCATTGAACAATACATATTATTGTGCTGTGCATATAAAATGTGCCTATTTTAACACATAACGTGAATATTTATTGAGAACTATTTCAGCTAAAAAAACAGTAACCGCGGCAAAGCTACCGATGAAAAACAGTACGAATATCGTGTAACAATCGTGGATTCTCACAGACTGAAAGTTAGCTCCTGCACTATAACATTGTGGTTTACTTGCTAACCTATGTTTAACCCTATGTGCTAGTCCTGCTTCAGAAGCGACTAAAATCCTGAAAATAAAGATATGTTAAATGAATTCGAGTATGTAAAAGCCACAAGATATGTAAGACTTCTACTGGTACGTTCTTTAACGGTAAAATATTGCAAAACCTCTTGAATTAACATGAAATGTGGCATACACATAGCTAACAAGTCAAAGAAAAAAAGTGATACTGTGCCGATATGTGCTTTTGCCCCGGGGGTGGTTTTCACCCCTTCTTGGGGGTGAAAAATATTTGTCCAGAGTAAGTCGAGATATTTGCCAGTGGATATCTTCATTTTTTCAACAAAATAACCACGTTTTTAGACGGTTTTTCGCAAATAACACAAATAGTAAGTATTTTGACGAAAAAAATAAATGGTGTATATATCACGTCTCTACACCTAGTAGAAGCAGACTTATAGCTAATTAAAAATAGGTTCATATTCGTCAAATTCCAAATGGAATACTTTACCGTGAAATAACCAAAATTGAAGCACATTTCGGGGAAAACTCATTACAATTTATTTAAAGTGTTAAAAAAAACCTTCATTTTTGTTTTATAAAAAAAATTCTAGCATCAAAAGTAAACAAGTTACGCTCAAAATAAAAATAGTCCCTTTTTTTGGTAAACAAATCTGGAAAATCACCCCCTAATTAGTATCTCAAATGAACTTAATCGTTACGACTTCATAAGTTTCTTGACTCGTGTATGTATTGTTTATATGATCTGTAAATTTCATCGGTTCAAAGTTCTTATTTTTGAAAGGGTTGTACTTAAAAGGGGTTGAACGAGTCACTGATCACGAATGTTTGCAAATTTCGAAACACCAAATCTTAATCAATTTTTGTCTAACAGAAAAACAAAAAATACATGATATTCAGAAAAGCAATGCTGACTTTTTTTGTTCTTCGTGATTTTTGGTATCTCTAATAATTTTTAAGTTACTTTGAAAAAAAAACATATTTTTCAAAATAAAGTTTTTTAAAAATTTTACTTTAAAACCAAATTTTTTCAAAAATAAGCACTTTGAATCGATGAAACTTACAGATCATATAAACACAATATAAGTAAAATGATTTGTGGAGCGATAACGATTAATTTCATTTCAGTTGATAATTAGGGGGTGGTCTTCCCGATTTTTTTTGCCAAAACAAAAGGGACCAACTTTATTTTGAGCGTAACTTGCTTAGATTTAATTCTAGAAACTTTTTATAAAAACAGAAATAAAGCTTTTTTAAACACTTTAAAAAAGTTATAATGGGTTTTCCCCAAAAAGTGCTTAATTTTTTGGATATTTCACTTCGAATTGAAATTTGGTGAATATGAATCTATTTTTCATTGGCTATAACTCTGGTTCCACGAGGTCCAGAGACCTAACGCGTACACCATTTTTTTACTTTTTTACTGGCTATATTTTTTCTAAGAACATTTTTTTCGACAAAATACTTACTTTTTGAGTTATTTGCGAAAAACCGTCTAAAAATGTAGTTATTTTGTTGAAAAATGAACATATTCACTCGCAAATAACTCCAAAAGTGTTGACTTGGCGAAAAAGCTCTATAGAACAAAAGTTACTTCAAATTAGTCAGTTTATTCATTTCCGAACTTATTTTGGAGATATATTTTTTCACCCCCAAGAGGGGCTGAAAGTCACCCCCAGGGCAAAAGCACACATCGGCACGATATCACTTTTTTTCTTTGACATGTAAGCTATGCGTATGCCAAATTTCATGTCAATCCAAGCGGTTCTTTAAAATTTAGAGCAAAAACCGTGAAAGAATGGACTATACAAACAAAACTTTGGTTTAGCTATGCTATAGGCTCTTCTTTATCTTTATTATTAGTAATATATTTATGAAAGAATTTGAGAGAAATAATACGTGCAAAGTAGATTTTAAAACCACAAAAAAATCTTGGTCCAATGCTATTAAATATATATGCATATATGTGTATGAATATTAAACTCATTCATTTTTGAAGGTATACTTCTTTAGGGGCGATTGAGAGTGAATTTTTATTATTCTGGGCGCATGCGCACACAGACAGTATGGAGTTCGTTGCTTATCTTTCAAGTTATGTCTATATATTCGCAAATAAGGTATAAAAATAACATACAGTAGGAAAAATGAAAGAATACCCATGAACGAACATATAAAACACGCTGTATTTTCCTGTCACCGTGTCATACAAAAAATTGGTCAGCGCAAGTACATGTAATAATTATTATTACATGTACTTGCGCTGGGCAATTTTCTTTGTGTTCATGGGTATTCTTTCATTTTTCCGACTGTATTATTGTTTTTAGTAAATGTATTATTTATTAAAATAAATTTTTGTCTCTTTGGATTTGTCTTCCTCAGGAGTAAGATAATAAATATCTAATATAATATCTTTATACTTCACTTAATCTATTTGTCACCGTGATTTGTAATTATGTCCGAGATGTCACGTATACACAGCGATGATAGCTTCGTTGGTAGAGCATTCTACCAGAGGTCGAGAGGTCCCGAGTTCGAATCCGGACGATTAATGTTTTTTTTTTATTTTTTGTATTGTTTTAATAAAATTTTTTTGAAAGTGGTAGATAAGTATGAGAATTAGTTTAATATTTAAATAAAATACAAATATACTGTTTAGTATATTTATTTCGTTGAAATTATATAACAGAAGTATAGCTTCTTACGTGCGTACAAGTACAAAATATACACACATTATTTTTTTTTAATCCTGAGAAAACTAATACCTAAATATTTTTTGAAAAATTTGAACTCAGAATTAAAGATTACGTTATTACCGAGGGCCGAAAGTTCCTTAGAATAAACAAAAAGTTTCTTTTGAATGAAATATTTTAAATTAAAAATCACACTAAATTTTCTCTTTTTTTTTTCACCCCTGTAACTTAATCAAATAAACATTATAGAAGTTTTTAGGAAGTTCCGGCCCTCGGTAATAACGTAATCTTTCATACTCCCTTTAAATTTTTGAAAAATACTAATTAGTTTTCTCAAAATTCGAAAAAAAAATAAATGTATTTAAATAGCATTGAACAAAGATTTTACGTCTACCCTGTATAAATATCTTGTGTGGACTGTATTATTGTTGTGGTTCTAATAAAAGGAATTTATCTTCAATTTATTAAATTTATTCTTCGTCTAAAATACAAATACTTTTCGAAGGTGTACGTAATGAAATTAAATTATTGAATCTTGTCATTCTGACAATCGGCAGCTTCCCAAATAATAGCAAATATTTCATTGCCACCTTATTCAGGATTTAACAGATTATGTATTAAGTTTTAACATAGCCCCCACCTTGAAGGGAACCTTCAAATAATAATAATATTAATGTAATATAAAACGCAACAAAATTAACTACATTACACATGTAAGTCTTGTAATGGTTGTAAACAGAGGTCTCTAATAGATCGTTTTAAAACACCATTGGACGTCCGTACTTCCGCTACCCTAGAGATATTGTCTTTTCCAGGAAAAAATTTTAACACTCGTCCAATGTTCCATCGGAAAGACGGTAACTGGCTATTCTTGATGAGGACAAGATGTCCACCATTATTGGAGATGCAGGTTCGTTCCATTTATACTGCTTGTGTAGTTGAGTAACATAGTCTTTTGAAAACCGATTCCAGAATTTTTGCTTCAGTTTGAAAGGTAGGCAATACATTCACCATATGTTGGAAAGGTGTATTGCCTGCTGTTGATATAGTTGGGAGAAGCATGACAATAAAGAACACAGTTTATAACCTGACAATGGAGTATCATTAACCTTACATGGCGCTGCGACAAAAAATATATAAAATAAAATTAATAAAGAAGATAAAGCAGTAATAATTATAGTAAACATGGACTTTAAAGGCGTACCTCCTGTGGAGATGTCAGGGAATGTCTCCGAAAATTGGAAATTCTGGAAACAGCGATTCACAACTTACCTCGTGGCAACCGAGATTTCAAAAAAGGCACAAGAGACTCAATGTGCCCTGTTGTTAACGTTAATAGGTGACGAAGGAATGAGAATTTATAATACTTTTACATTCTTAGACGAAGAAAAAAATAATCTAGAAGTTTTACTTACAAAATATGATAACCACTTTACACCAAAGAAAAACTTAACCTATGAAAGACATCAACTATTAACCAGTAAGCAAACAGAGTTTGAAAGTATTGAGCAATTTAGTGTAAGAGTGAAAAATATATCATTACACTGTGAACTAGATCAATTAAGGGAGAGCCTAGGTAAAGATATTTTAATTTGTGGTATAAAAAATAACGAAATTAGAGAAAAACTCCTACAAGATGATTTAAAAACATTAGAAGAAGTTATAAAGAAAGCAGTTATCATAGAAAAGACTAAAGAACGTAATATGGCTATATCCAGTTACATGGAGGCAGGTAGGAGTGAGAGTGACTTAAATTTCCCAAATAATAGCAAATATTTCATTGCCACCTTATTCAGGATTTAACAGATTATGTATTAAGTTTTAACAACCCTCTTAAGGAAAAGTTAGAAAAATGATTAATAGGATTGAAGAAGAACCATGGAAAAAGAATTGTAATAAAATAAATACATAATGTTACGTTATTCTGTGGTTTCAGAGATTAAGTGAAGCACAACGTGGTTTACCTATTCTTTTTTGACTCAAAAGCTCAATTATAATTACAAATGTCTGCTGAAAGGTCACGTCTAGAAAGAGTCGAAAATTAGGTAACAAAAAATTCAAATAACTGAAGTGGTACGGTCACGTTCAGAGAATGGAAAAGGATCGATTACCAAACAGACACTAGATTGGAAACCACAATTACAGATTAAAGAACAATAAATCACTGGGATTGAATCAGATAGCATTGGATACAGCGTGAAAAATTAGACTATATGAGAATATCGATGTTCCTACATATTTTGTAGAAGCATTAAACTGTTTCAGAAGCATTGGAATCAATGTATGTATTATTTTAGATGAGATCCTATTGATGAATAAAATTGATTTTCACCTAAACCTTTGCTTTTAGGCTGTGGTCTCCAATAAATGCCGTAGGTTACGTACAACATCAAGCCAGACGTTGCATACAGCCTTTGTCAGTCACCGGCAACTTCAAGTAGTCAATACAAAATATAGGCCATGATTATCAATAAACACCGTAGGTCGTGTCCAGAGTAAGTAAGCTGTGTTCACCGTAAGTTGGGTACAGCGTTTGTAGATAGCCGGCAACAACATTCCGATCGTTTTCGTTATCAGTCAAGTGCGATATTTCAACTTGTTGATAAGCAACTCGTCTTGTTCCTTTTTATTACTCGTTTTACCCATTTCGCTAGGTTAAAATCTGTACAAGCCGTACGTTTCAATGCTCGAAAATAACTAAACACGCTGCTGTATCCATTATATATTGTATAAAGCATACATACGCAAGCTACTGCGTGACAGTGTTATAAGAAGCGTACAGCGTTTATTGGTGATTACCGCCTGTGGCAGTGGTATCCAATAGACGCTACAGGCTGCGTACAACGTCACGCCGTAAAAATTGTTCATTTCGTTAATAAACTTTGAAGGACTAAAACTATCTTGCAACAGAAAATAGTTAAAAAAGCGTAATTCTAAAACAAAGTCAAATTACGATTTGAATTGAAGTGACCACCGACTTAGCCGGTGGTATCCAATAGACGCTCTGTAGGCTGCGTACAGCATGAATTGGAAGCCATCGACTTAAGCATACAGGAGCAACCTACGGCGTGACTCTGTACGCAACCTAATAGCGGCTTCCCACGATCGGCAATATTGCGGACGGACACGAACCAGCTCGCACCACGCACCGTGGGAAGCGTATCGTCCGTAGTAGCAAAGACGCGTCTGTGCTGGTCCGTACTAACAACGGCTTCCCAGGATCGGCAATTTCGCCGACGGACACAGATTAGCTCGCACCACGCACCGTGGGAAGTTGTCGTCCGTGGTAGCACAGACACGTCTGTAGTGATCCGCTGAAAGTCGGTAAAGATCAAAGGTGCGTTATGGGCCCGTGCGGACGCTGTCATGATTTTTTAACACGGTAAACGTCAGTTGTTTACTTTCACTTTGGGCTAGATGGATTCAAAAGAATTCAGCGTTTGTATTTAATTGAATGGGGGACTTATAGCACAACTTATATAGGTAGTGTCAAATTTGACCTGAGCATTTTATGTAGTTAGGTGTTCCAAAGCTTATTAACAAATGATGTGTCAACTGGCCCAAAACCGGGGCTTTTAGGCAAAAAAGATAAAATATGAAACTAGATGGAAAAAGCCTACAACTTATATGAGGCGTTGCGGATAGTATATATAATAGTTTTTTGTGCTGTCTGCGCAAATAATGATTACTTAGGTTGGTCGTATTAACTCAGAAACCTTCCCGGGTTCATGTACAACAACTTTGCTTGAGGTCATCATATTATGATCAAATGCATGGTTTATGATTCTATAAAGGACATACAGACTTTTTGAAGTTATACTTCTTTAGGCGTGATTGAGATTGAGGGTGAATTTATATTGATCTGCGCGCATGCGCACACCGACAGTATGGTATTAGTCGTTATACGGGCTCTGATTGGGTGTTGAAATGATCTGTCACTGTCAATAATAAATAATTGTTCAATATGAAGGTAAACAAATGTATAATATATTAGTTTTATTGTTGTGAGGACAGAAACAAAAAAGTTTATAATTGTAGTGACATTTAAATAGTTTTTAAAAGCAACAGGTACGTAATAATTGTAAATGTATCATAGGTACCTACCTATTTGAACCTACCAAAATACATAGTATGTAATACTTTTATTTACATAATTTGATTACCATCAAAATTTCTATCAATGATCACCTAATATATTGTTTTCTTACTCTATGTTTTGTTGTATTTTTTCAATTCTAAATCATTTCAATTCAAAATCAAAATAATTTAATTTAATCCAAAAATGTCAAAAGCTTAATCCATTTAGTTAGTCGATTTTCGCACATAATGACACATTGCCTCCGTGACGAAGCGTTTAAGGCGAATGAACCCCAATATACCAACCGCGCTGATAGCTGGTTCGAATCCCAATAAAAACTTTTATTTTTTTATTTTTTTTATACATTTTATGATTGTAAGTATATTTATTATATAATTTTATTTTCAGAAAATACGTATTTAGTTTAAAAAATTTCCGACAATTAATGTTCAGAAATCATTTGTGGCATTTTTAATGTGTTTGTGTGTGTTTTATTCTTTGATTATTTTAATTTTTGTCACTGTTTTAATAAAAATGTTTGAGAAGTAGTAAGTACAAATTATATTAATATTTAAATAAAATATAAATAAAAAGTATATTAATTTCGTTTAAATCATAAATTATAGTCTAAGAGCTGGGAGCGGATTTTGTGCGTGATAAGTAATATGGAAAAACTATACGGGGATATGTTAAATTAGTTGTGTACATGACTTTCACCAACGGCCGGAAACCAGAGTTGGGGCCGAGGGTAGTTATAAGGGGTCAAAGTCGCGGATTTTATTATTTTTTTTTTTGACGCTCATGATCGAGTTAGTGCACCAAAATTTGGGAATAAGTAGATCATGACATTACTAAGTAAAATCTCCAGGGGCGGAACGCTGCGTGTGGGACAAATGCTGTGCCGGGCCACAAAAAAAAAATAATACACACTGCGACTTTGACCCCTTAAAACTACCCTCATCCCCAACTCTGGTTTCCGGCTCTGGGGATTTTACTTAGCTAAGTCATGGTCTACTTATTCCCAAATTTTGGTACACTATCACAATCTAGCACGTCGCAACAAACCCCTTATATTTTTTATATTCACATCCCTTTATCGGCCACACAGAGTTCCACCCCTGGAGACTGTATTTAGTTACCTCATGACCTACTTATTCCCAAATTTTGGTGCACTATCTCGATCATGAGCGTCACAAAAAAAATAATAAAAACGGCGACTTTGACCCCTTATAACTATCCTCATCCCCAACTCTGGTTTCCGGCTCTGGGGATTTTACTTGGTGATGTCATGATCTACTTATTTTCAAATTTTGGTCCACTATCTCAATCACAAACGTCGCAAAAAACCCTTTATATTTTTTATATTCACCCCCACCCCCACCCCTTTGTCGGCCACGCAGCGTTTCACCCCTAGAGATTTTACTTAGTTACGTCATGACCTACTTATTCCCAAATTTTGGTGCACTAACTCGATCATGAGCGTCATAAAAAAAAAATAATAAAATCCGCGACTTTGACCCCTTATAACTACCCTCGGCCCCAACTATGGTTTCCGGTCGTTGGTGAAAGTCATGTACACAACTAATTCAACATATCCCCGTATAGTTTTTCCATATTACTTATCACGCACAAAATCCGCTTCTACCTCTCCGACTATTAGAAGTATAACTTCTTACGTGCGTACAAAGTACACACATATAGGGTAGTGGGGGCAAAGGTACGCATTTTCTAAATTTTCATCTCTAGTGAATCTCCTAATCCTTGAATTGGCACAGAGTATAGATGAAAATGAAATTGATACATTTTGTAATCATATTAGGCAAATGGAAATTCTTTAATATCATTTTTGTAGTGTTGATAACATTTTGAAAAAAAATTGTAAATGCGTACCTTTGCCCCACCTAATGCGGCAAAAGTACGCACGTGCGTACTTTTGCGGATTTGAGACATTTTGCAATTGAGACAAAATTAGCTGATAGAATATCAAGCTCAACTTGATATTCACTTTGAAGATTGACTTGAAACATGCATTTGCCAAGTCTACCTCACTGGGGGCAAAGGTACGCACTGTGAACGTTTGCCCCATTTCAACGTTCGCAGTGCGTACCTTTGCCCCATTTGTGTGAGTACTTTTGCCCCATCCGGCAACCAATAATATATCTAACCCTAATATGAAACTATGCACATATGAACTTCAAACTGTTATGTAGAAGAAGACTTCTAACAAATAAACTTTCAACATGCCTAACCAATAATAATCTGAGTTTGAAAGATTAAGAATTAGAATCAATCAATTTTTAAGAAAAATTAGATCAAAAGGTACAAAAATAATTTTTACCTCATTTTTGTTGTTGTGTTCGCCCTGATTGCGCCAAAGTTTCTCATCCAATGCTACTGAGTAGTACAAACATATGCCACAAGATGTTGTCGCCAACATATAAGAAGTTACTGAAAAATGTAAGTGCGTACCTTTGCCCCGTGCGTACTTTTACCCCCACCTACTAATCTTTTTTATAGTGTCGTATGAATATTAAAAACACGGTATTATAAAAATAATTGTTTTTCAAATCAAAATGTCAATTTTAAAAACAAAAAAAAAACTTCCAACGTAGGGAATGGAACCCGGCTCACTTAGGTGAAAACCAGGAGCTAGATATTTTAGGCCATGATGGATGTAAGCCACGGAGATAAATATTTGACATATTATAGTTGTAGGGTTTTTATATCTAGTTTCATATTTTATCTTGTTTTGCCTAAAAGCCCCGGTTTTGGGCCAGCTGACACACCGTTTTTTAATGGAACACCTAACTCAATAAAGAAAAACACCCATGCTAAAATGCTCCGGTCAAATTTTATACTACCTCCCTGACTACTATAAAGCATATCCAAAGTTGGTCCAAAATTTGTTTTTGACCAACGATCTTTTTACAAGTTGATAATTTAACAAATTTTGTTAAAAATAAAATACATTAACAAAATGTAACATTTTGTTAAAAATAAAATAAATTATGTGTGTAATTATTGATTTACATGGAATGTGCATACTACACATTTCACACCATATTCAAAATAGACAAGGCGAAAACGGCGAGTTCGAAGGGAAAAATATTCCCATGAGATTTTTTTGCATAATCACATTCGTGCGACATCCCAGAATAAGGTTCAAGAAGTCGCCCAAGTGAAAAGTGGGCCAATTTTTTTTTAACAATTTTTTTTAATGAAATTGCAAGAATCAATATTTTTGGCCCGAACAATTTTTTTGTTTAATTTTTTGGACCATTCTGGACAAAAAAGATCTCTTCTAATTTTTCTCTAAAGTTGATCGTTTTCGACTTATAAGCAATTTAAAATTGAAAGAAACGAAAAATGGCGATTTTCAAGGCTTAATAACTCGGTTAAAAGTTATTATTATGAAAGTCAATATATGACTAAATCAAAGTTTAAAGCCCCCCCTACAAGATCCTAAAGAAATTTTTGTCATTATTTTATTACTAAGCTGTTATTTTTAAGTAATAATAATAAGCGCCATGCACGTGTGCGGTACTGTAAATGCTGAGTGCGAGAGAGAAGCTATTCCAGCAGTCCAATTGTGCATCTTACTCGCACTCACATTTACTGCAGCGTCAATACGATACAACCACTCATTGTTATTAATTAAAAATAACAGCTTAGTAGTAAATTAATGACACAGATTTCTTCAGGATCATGTAACGGCGACTTTAAACTTTGATTTAGTCACTTTCTGACTTTCAAAATAATAATTTTTGACCGAGTTATTAAGCCTTAAAAATGGCCATTTTCGCGTTTTTCAAATTTTAACTTGCTTATAACTCGAAAAAGATCAACTTTAGAGAAAAATTATAAGAGACCTTTTTTGTCCAGAATGGTCTAAAAAAACCTAAAAAAAATTAGTCCGGGCCAAAATATTGATTTTTGCAATTTGATTAAAAAAAAATTGTTAAAAAAAATTGGCCCACTTTTCTCGTGGGCGACTTCTTGAACCTTATTCTGGGATGTCTCACGAATGTGATTATGCAAAAATATCTCATGGGAATATTTTTCCCAACGAACCCGCCGTTTCCGCCTTGTCTAAAACGAAAACATCGAAAGAGATAAAAAACATGACAAACGCAATGTAATCATCACCCAAATTAAATGAGTCACATATATAATATTCTTTTCTCATGAAACCGTCAGTCCTTTTGCTACTTAGCGAGGAATAAAGTTACATACATAGTTCAATCTCAATCAAAAACACAGACTGTCGCGGACCGCGGACCATGGGAAGACCTCTGTCCGCGGTGCGTTGGTGTCCGTGGTCGTCGGCTGTGCGTAGCGTTACCAGGTGTCCCGATTTGCGCGGGACATCCCGATTTTCAGGGGTCTGGGGACGCGTACCGATTTGTACCTGATCGGGACACTAAATGTCCCGATTTTCACCCACGAAAACCAATTTTAGGAGGACTAGCAGTGAATTTTATAAATATGTTATAAAAACAAGGCACTCCTAAAAGCGGCAAAATCGAATGAACAATATAATTTTAATGAAAAATAAATTTACTAAATCTACGATTTTTTTTTTGTAATTTCGTCCGATTATTATTATTATGTAGGATTAAATACAGATTCTAGAAAAACCTGGTAGTCCAGTAAATGAACGGGAAATACGGCGATACCGTGTAATTTTCAGGATCAACTCCGAATTGCATGAAAATTTGGACGGCTTGTGCGCCATTGGTTGCTTTTACTCGAGGGGTGACAATCACCCCCGATAGGTATTTGGGGGTGAAAACCGAGCGTTTAAAATAAGTCCGGAGTTGGAAAAATTAACTAATTCTAAGCAATTTTAGTTCTATAGAATTTAACTTAGTTAATACTTTTCGAGTTATTTACGATTGAAAATGTTTATTTTTCGACAAAAAAATCATGGTTTCAGGAGATTTTCACAAATAACTCAAAAAGTAAGTATTTGGTCGAAAAAGTAAGTAAATTATTTATAAAAAAAGTAAGTATTAAATACTTAGCAAAAATGTAGCATAATATAAAAAAATGAAAAAAAAATGTGAACTCATAAAGTCTATAGAACCAGCAAAAGCAAAGTTGTAGCTCATGAAAAATACGGTCTTATTCATCAAATTCCAAATCAAATATTTTAACGTGAAGTAACCAAGAAATGAAGCACTTTTCGGGAAAACCAATTAAAACTTTTCTAATAAAGCTTTATTTTTATGTTTTAAAAAAGTTTCTAACATCAAAACTAAGCGATTTATACTCAAAATCAAGTTGACTCCTTTTTTTGGGTAAAAAAATCGTGAAAATCTCCCCTATTTAGCACCCAAATGAAATTAATCGTTACCGGTTACCGCTTTGCAAACAATTTACTTTACTTATATATTTTTTGCATGATTGAAAGGGCCTAAACGAGTCACTAATTACGAGTGTATGCAAAATATGAACAACCAATTTTAACCAATTTTTGTCTTACAGAAACACAAAATGAATCTATCATATTTATAAAAGCAAAACCTACCTAGTTTTTACTCCTTGAGATTTTTAATATCCCTAATACTTTTTAAATTATTTTGAAAAAAAGGACATTTTCCAATATTTTAGGAAAATTTATTTTTACTGTAAAACCAATTTTTTTTAAAACTAAGCACTCCCAACCGGTAAACCTTACAGATCGTATAAACAATACACACATATAAAGTAAATGGTAAAGGGGAACGATTAATTTTATTTACGGTGCTAAATAGGGGGAGATTTTCACAATTTTTTTTACCAAAAAAAGGAGCCAACTTTTAATATGAGCGTAACTCGCTTAGTTTTAAGACTGCTAGAGACTTTCATATACAACAAAATTAAAGATTTTTTTAAACACTTCTAAAAAATTTTAATAAGTATTGCCCGAAAATTGCTTAATTTTTTGGTTATTTCAAGTTGAAAAATTCGATTTGGAATTTGACGAATAAGAACGTATTTTTGATGAGCTACAACTTTGCTTTTACTGGTTTTATAGACTTTCTGAACATACAATTTTTTTTGCTTTTTTAAAATCTACATTTTTTCTAAAAATATTTTTTTCGATAAAATTACTCGAAAAGTATTGACTTAGTTAAAAAAAAAAGAATGTGTGTGTACTTTGTACGCACGTAAGAAGTTATACTTCTACTACATATTATGTGATTTTTAAGACAATACCAAAAATTTTAAAAAATAAAAGAATAAAACGCACACAAACACATTGAAAAATGCCACAAAGAAAAAATGATTTCTGAACGATAATAATTGTTGTCAAAAATTTTAAATACGCATTTTCTGAAAAAAAAAATTATATAACAAATATACTTACAATCATAACATGCATAAAAAAATAAAACTTGCATCGGGAATTGAACCCTTGAATTTCGTGCCGCTTTGACTCGTAATCGAAGCGTAGACTAACTCGTCCAATCCCACATTATTTATCATGTGGAAAAATACTGTAACTGAACGTTTTACTGTTTGACAATTGTTTTGAAAATTAAATTATGTAGTTTGAATTTTGTGGAAAAAAATATAAAAATATAACAAAACAGTAAGAAAACAATATATTAGATGAAGATTGGTAGAACTTTTGTTGGTAATCAAATTAAGTATGTAAATCAAAGCATTACATACCTACTAGATAAATAAATCTACGCCAATAAATCATAATTTAAAAATAAAAATCGAACATAATTTGGGATTTCTCTCTAAAATCCGCATTCTTGAGAAAATAAATGTATGTATTTCAACCTAATCCAAATGTATAATTACAATATGATTATAATAAAAGCTACTTACCAAATTAGAATGAGTTTTCTTTGTCCAAAATAGTCCAAAAGTCCAAAAATATAGGTATTTGAAAACTATTTAAAAAGGCAGTATAACTATTAACTAACTTTTGTTTGTTGTTTCTTTTCACACAAATTTTAAAACGCAACAACCATAAATAATCTAACTACAGCTGTTCCACAGCCGCCATATTGAATAATTTTTGACATGTCATTTGAACATCCAATCAGAACAAAGTTATAATGCGCATGCGCCCGGTCGCTAGGTTTTCCCATATAAAAATTTATCCTCTATCGCCGGTAAAGAAGTATAACTTCAATTATATAGAACAAAAGTTTTTTAGAGTTAGACAGTTAATCCATTTTGGGACACTTTAAATGTGCGTTTTTTTAACCCCGAGCAGGGGTAACTGTAACTGTCACCCCCCAAGCAAAAGCAACCAACGGCATAAGTTCAACTTTGAAGTAGACAGTAAGTAGAACCTAAAACCAGATTTTCATGCAATTCGGAGTTGAATCTGAAAATTACACTCCAAAACGGTCATTGTTGTTTATTTGTCCCGATCTACAACCCTAAATCCCGATCTGTTTTTGCTTATGTACCGATTAAAAACAAATCGGACCTGGCAGCACTAGCTGTGCGTGATGATCCGTAGAATCACAGACCGTGGGAAGCCGCTATAAGGCATTTTTTGTAGACCACAATCTTATTAGTTAGGCGTTATGAGTAAAGTGATAATATAAATTTTTTTGTAAGCATTTGCTACAGCTGTACAACGAAAAGCGAATCTATAGAGTTTCCATAGTCTAAAATAATATTATGAAATAATTCTCTGTTACATACCCAATTTTAAGGAATTTTTTAAAATTCGAAACTTTGGGTGTTGCATAATACTGCGGACTCTAAAACATAGTAACAGGTTAAGTTTGTCTCAAAGTATATTGTCTAGATTTTTCTCTCTTTATACGTAAATAAAAACTTACGTTCATAAAAGACGATAGTTCTTGCAATGTGCATATATCATAATTTTTGAAGGTTTTGATGATGTAATTGTAGCTAGGGCCAATGTCAGTCTGAAACGCGAAATTTCCTTTTCGTACTTTTTGTAGTCCAACCTCGAGAGAATAGAATCTATTTGGATGTATTTTCTTTCTATAAAGTTCTATTAGATCGGGATCTTTGGTCAGCTACAAAATAAACAAAAACTGTCATATACGTTACACGGCTGTTTGAATAGGCTACATTCCACGAATATACGACTCTTTTGGATTATCGCGACAACAAATATTTTAGTGTGCAACATAAGAAATACGAAAGTAAATAGCTCTAATAATTATTCCTATAAACAAAAATGGAATTTGCAATTTACTTTTGCTCTTCATATTTTGCACAGTGAAATATTCGTTGTCGAGATAATCCAAAACAGTCGTACATATATTCGTGGAATAATGTATATCTAGAAATGATTGGAATAGAATAGACGATAAAGATCTGAGACTTTTACAACATCTATATTGGCATCAAGAAGCTTATATTTTGTTAGATGGCAACGAAACAGACAAAATTTGCATTCAAACAAGTGTCGGACAGAGTTGCGTGTTATCCCCAACTTTGTTTAAGGTATACTCAGAAATAATTTTTAACGAAGCCTTGGAGGGACAATGTGGAGTTCGAATCGGGGAGAAACTTATTAACAACATCAGATATACAGACGACACCGCGATCATGGCTGAAAGTATCGGAGATCTTCAATTCCTTATAGACCGAGTCACTAGAGAATGCTCCAATAACGGACTTAGCATAAATACAACAAAGACAAAGTTACTTGTGGTTAGCAAACAAGACGACCGACGTCTTGCAACTAATTGTCAGTAATGAACCGATAACAAAAGTTAACCATTTTAAATACCTAGGATGTTGGATAAACGAGACACTAAATCCGGATGAAGAAATGAAAACTAGTATAGAAATTGCAAGAGGAGCATATATGAAACTTAGATCTATTCTGAGCAATTCTCAGCTGAATTTACAACTAAAAATCAAGTTTCTAAAATGTTATGTGTATCCTGTATTACTATATGGATGTGAAACCTGGATCATGAAGGTTAACATGATGAACAAATTAGAAGCCTTCGAGATGTGGTCATATCGTAGAATCCTCAGAATATCTTGGGTTCAACACATTTAAACAGAGAAGTCTTACACAGAGAAGGTCAAGGCAAAGGTGACTTAATCAAGATGATAAAAAAGAGAAAACTTAAATATCTCGGTCATATAATAAGAGGTAGCAGATACAGGATGCTGCAGTTAATACTCAACGGAAAGATCGACGGAAAAAGAGGAATTGGTAGAAAAAAATATTCATGGCTCCGAAACCTTCGTCAAAAGACTGTCTTATCAGTATATCAATTATTACAAGCCGCGCAAGATCGAGAACGATATCGGCAAATTGTCATGGAAGCCTACCCAGGCCTAAAATTTGGGCACGGTACTCAAAGAAGAAGAAGACGTTACACGGTATGTAGCTTTCAGTGCTGAATTAGTCCTACGACGGCCTCTGAAATCCTGGAAGGAGGTCTGTTCTACTTTTAGTAATGTCACGAGAGAAACAATGCTGAAGGACAAGTGGGAGAATTGGAAAAGGACTATTGAAAAGGCAGGACTTTAGGAGTTACAACTAGAGGATGATATGGTTGTCGAGCCAAGCTCTTATTATATATACCTTGGAAAGAGAATCCAACAAAGTGGAAGAATAGAATTCGAAATATAGGAAAGAATTATGAAAGGAAAGAAGGTAATAAGAGCTTTGAACTCACTACTTTGGTCAAAAACCATATCAAAAAGAAGAAAACACAGCTATATAATAGCATCTTTAACAGCGTGGTACTGTATGGATGTGAACCATGGCAACTGAATAAGCGAACAGAACAGAAGTTGCTCGCACTGGAAATGGACTTCTGACGAAGATTGGCCTACATCTCCAGAGTCTCACATAAATATAACGAATGAACGGGTACGAGATATGAAGTATGAGTATAAAAACAAACATAGTAGAAGAAGTCCAACAAAAACAACTGTGTTGGTATGGCCATGTACAAAGAATGGAGGAACATCGACTCCCAAAGCTAATAATGGAATGACAACCCCCGGAAAGAAGGAAAAGGAGCAGATCGAAAACAACCTGGATAAGTGGAATCCAGAAAGACATGTCTGAGAGAGATCTCCGACCAGGAGATTGGACAGATCGACGCGTCTGGAGAATAGGAACCGAAAGGCGCAGGACGTTATAAACCGGTGTTATATATATATATATATATATATATATATATATATATATATATATATATATATATTAATGTGATATTCAAAGATCGGTGTGCTCAAAGCAATTGATTAGATAATTAACTAATTAATTAAATTTAATTTTAATGATGCACTTATGATTTAATCACACTATTTAATGCTCTAATCTCAGGGTTTTATATTCTCGTGCTTCAATATCTCCTTTGCTTTACATATGATAAATAAGGTCAAAGATTAACGGAATAAAACACATATATGGTATAAAAGCATCTATTGAAATAAATTCACCCTCAAAATATCCTCTAAAAATAATATCTCCTATTCTGATTATTGAAATAACCCTACCACTATCTAAAGTACTTATTGAAATTTGCGTTATGAATAATTCTACAAAAAAAATAAAACTGTCTCTCGGATGATGAGTTGTCCAAATTCATGTCTCTGGTCGCCTACAATTTACTCTTAGCAGCCCCCTATGTAGTCAGCAATCTCGCAACAAATTATTGCAAGCCTATTGTCATTAATGACCCCCTACAGATGCACGTATCTTTCAAAAAACAATGCTAGCCTTTTCTCCTCTCGATAAACTGAATCTATTTCTCGTTCCGGCATGCAACGGTGACTCTTGGAATATAAGTAGAACAATATAACTTACAATGCTTTACGTGATGAGCTTCCGTCAGGACACTTATTTCAACAAACTCACAACTATTCACTTATCTGCCTTACTATTTCAGGAGACTCTTAGAGATCACCACTAGTCGACTTAACGATCATTTAACAACTGACTCTTCTTCCACCCTCTAACATTTCGCTAAACTCCCATTCTTCATACCTAGCCCCTCCTTTTTCCTTCTTCACCAATCCGAGTTCCTCAATTTTATCCCCATCTACCTTTCAGATAACAAACACCAATTTTCCCTACCATTAGAAATTTCCTAAAACTAATTACATGCCAATCGGTTTTTTTTCCTTTCTTAATATCTAAACAAAGATTACATTCATTTAAATTTCTAAATACAATTGTTCCCTCGCCGCAAAAGTCCATTTGGGAAACCCGGTCTCATTGTCCAAACACATAACCACTTTCTTATCATACTAACTGTACAAAGAAAATACTTAATCCCTATTTAAATTTTGTTTACCTACGGCCATCCAAAGATAATTGACTTTCATTTCTTCGAAATGAATTTTGGTATATTTTTATTATATGTTTTAACTTTTCTAAAATATTAAGATCGAAACCATATTAATTCAAATTTTACATATCTTAACAATATATATATATATATATATATATATATATATATATATATATATAGGACTTGAGATTAGCAGGACATAAATGGTTTGGAACATAGCATCTCTTGGAAAAAATTAGGATCCGTTAGTCCAGAAAGCCACTGCGCATCCGCTAGGAAAAATATTCCGATCCGGATTTTTTGCACAATCTTACTCAAACAGGACCCTTTTTAACAAATTTGCATGTTGCCAGGTCCAAAAGTGGGTCAAAATTTTTTTAAAAGGTATTTTTTTGTTTTTTTCCTAAAATTATTTTTTTTGCATCGAACAAAGTTTTTTTTTTAGGGTTTTTGGATCATTTCAAACAGAAAAGTTCTGTAGTGACTTTTCTCTAAAGTTGATAGTTTTTGGCATATTTATAAGCGATAAAAAATTTAAAAATTGCGAAATCTATGTGAAAAACTGAAAATTTCGATGTTGCCAAGGTAAGAAGATATTCTTTGAACATCGGTGAAGAGTTTTTTGCAATAAAATATCGAAAACCCTTTTTTTAAATTTTAAATATATGTACGGAAAAATATTTCGATTCAATTTTTTTTCATCATCTTGCTTGAAAATATCCCCTCTTAACAAATTTGTATGTTGCCAGGATCAAACAGTCAAAAATTTTTTTAAACATTTGTTTTTTGTTTTTTCCTAAAACTAATTCTTTTGCATCGAGCAAATTTTTTAGGTTTTTTGGATCATTCCAAATAGAAAATATCTTAAGTGACTTTTCTGTAAATGTAATAGTTTTCGAGATATAAGCGATTGAAAATTTAAAAATTGTAAAATCGGCCATTTTTAACCCTCAAAAACTATGTAAAACACCGAAAATTTCAATGATGTATTACTTGGTACGCAGTAACACTGCGTACCAAGGTACGCAGATATTCTAAGAATATCGATTGATGAAGTCCCGAAGAGCTTTTTGCAATACAATATCGAAAACCCTTTGTTTTTTAATTGCTAGTCAAGCTGTCGCTACACTATTTTTAACCGTTGCGTTGCATGTATACAACATTGTATGTAATATGCGTAATATGCGTAAATAATAATGTTCGGAAAAATATTCTGATTTTTTTTCACCATCTTGCTTAAAAAGGTTCCCTATTAACAAATTTGCATGTTGCCAGGGTCAAAAATGTGTCAAAAAAAAAAAGAATGTGTGTACTTTGTACGCACGTAAGAAGTTATACTTCTATTATATGATTTCAACGAAATCAATATACTTTAGTTTCTCTACTACTTTCCAAAAATTTTTATTAAAACAATACCAAAAAATAAAAGAATAAAACACACACAAACACATTGAAAAATGCCGCAAATGATTTCTAAACAATAATTGTTGCCAAAAATTTTAATTAAATACGTATTTTCTGAAAAAAATTATATAATAATATACTTACAATCATAAAGTCTATAAAAAAATATAAAAATGATATAACTTGCATTGGGCTTGAACCTACTTCCCGTGTATCCCGCCGTACGAGAGTTGAAGCGATTTCAAACTGCACCACCTTCGCGTATACGTCATGTGGGAATATACACAAACTGAACAACTTTTTGACATTTTGTTTATATGAATTTTTATTAGTTTGATTTTTGTCGAATTAAAATACAACAATATATAGAGTAAGAAAACGATACATTAGATGAAAATTTGTAGAAAGTTTGTTCGTAATCAGATTATGTAAATTAAAGCATTGCCTACTAGGGGTATAGCATAGCAAGTACTGAAGTACGAATAGGTAAGTACATTATTTTTTTTTTACATTTTCCAAATAGGTATGAAGATAATTTTTTATTGGAATACAACTGAAACATTTAGAATTACGTACCTGTGGCTTTTCAAAACTATGTATTTAAAAAGTCACTATAATTATAAATTTGATTTTATTTCTGTCCTCACAACAATAAAAACTAATATATTATACAACATTTTTGTTTACCGATAACCTTCATATTGAACAATTATTGACAGATCATTTCAACACCCAATCAGAGCCCGTATAAAGACTAATACCAAACTGTCGGTGTGCGCATGCGCGCATATCAATATAAATTCATCCTCAATCTCAATCGCGCCTAAAGAAGTATAACTTCAAAAATTTTAAACAATTTTTTTAAACTTAAAATGTTCTCCGATTACGTATACACATGCAACGGTTGAAAATAGTGTCGCTCCCGCTTGATTATCAATTAAAAAACAAAGGAGTTTTGAATATTGTATTGCAAAAAGCTCTTCAGGATTTCATCAGTCGATATTCTTAGAATATTTACGTACCTTAGTGTCATTGAAATTTTTGGTGTTTCACATAGGTTTTGAGGGTAAAAATGGCCGATTTTACAATTTTTAAAATTTCAATAGCTTATATCTCGAAAACTATCACATTAACAGAAAAGTCACTTAAGGTCTTTTCTATTTGGAATGATCCAAAAAACCTAAAAAAAATTGTCCGATGCAAAAAAATTAGTTTTAGAAAAAAAGCAAAAAACAAACGTTTAAATTTGTTTTTGACTTTTTGATCCTGGCAACATACAAATTTGTTATTCATAAGAGGGGATATTTTCAACGAAGATGGTGAAAAAAAATTGAATCGAAATATTTTTCCACACATATACTTACTTAGGCAATATACATGCAACGGTTACCAATCAAACGCCCGCTTGATTGGCAATTAAAAAACAAAGGGGTTTTCGATATTGTATTGCTAAAAACTCTTCGGGATTTCATCAATCGATGTTCAAAGAATATTTTCTTATCTTGGCAACATCGAAATTTTCAGTTTTTCACATAGTTTCTGAGGGTTAAAAATGGCCGATTTCGCAATTTTTAAATTTTAATCGCTTATATGTCAAAAACTATCAACTTTAGAGAAAAGTCACTAAAGAGCTTTTCTCTTTGAAATGATCCAAAAAAACCAAAAAAAACTTTGTTCGATGCAAAAACAATAATTTTGGGAAAAAAACAAAAAAAAAACGTTTGAAAAAAATTTTGACCCACTTTTGGACCTGGCAACATGCAAATTTGTTAAAAGCGGTCCTTTTTGAGTAAGATTGCAATTGTAAGATGCAAAAAGTCCGAATCGGAATATTTTTCCTAGCAGATGCGCAGTGGCTTTCTGGACTAAGTAGGAGAATTTAAATACCTTGGTTCCTACATGATGGAAAATAGGACACTAGATAGAAATGAATGAACGGGGTACCCTGAGGTCAAAAAATCGACGAAGGGTTAAAAGAAAATATATACAAATGTGGCCTGTAAAGAGGGTTTAGGAAAACAAGATGGTGGTAGTGTAGCTGAAATGAAAATGTTACACTGAATGTTGGGTATGACTAGACGGGACAAGCTCAGGAAGGACATGATTGGGCACTACAGTCGGGGTTACTACAGTCTCAAAGAGATTTAAGAACAAAGACTACATTTTTTTGGCCCCTTTAGACAACGTAGAAATGAGAACTACGTGGAACGAATGTAGATCTGTTAGAAGTTGAAGGAAGAGAGGTAGATGAACACTGGGAAAAAGATGGTAAGACTGTGTGATAGAGGACTTATAATAGAATGGTTTAAATGAAGTAGACCCGATGGACAGAAAGGAGTGACGAAGAAGAGTAAGGAATAGAGAAAAACTTAAAAAGAGAAAAACTCAGGAAGAAGAAAAATGTTATGGGAGATGCAGCAACAGGTTGGAAAGAAATAAAGTAGTTCATTTTCTTTTTTGATACTGGTGGGACTCTTTTGTGTATACCTTCAGCATGAAGGTGACGGTATGCTGAAGTATCTTCCAAAAGTATAGCATAGCTTTCGTCATGGTTTTATAGGGATGTTCACTACTACCCAGCTGTTTTCTAGAAGATTCTAATGTTAATATAAAATTCTTCGGAATCACTCCAATAGTAGAGAGAATAATAGGACTCCGCTTATGTCGAATTAAGCAAGTAGCTGAGAAGATAATCCGAGACTTCAATTGATTTTTTTATAGTTGCAAAGTTATAAGAAATATTTTGTATAGTTACGTTTCCATGTTAGATGCACGGCATCATAGGAATAGTTCAAGAGGCAGCTCTGAAAAATCTGTTTACTAAAAATTTCTTTACTGAATTTATTAAAGCTAGATTTTTCACAGTTAATTACTGTGATTGTGTAGAGAAACATACTGCGGTCGGTTAAGCGAAACGTAGAACAGGGGTTACTGAGAGGGTATCAAAGTTGCTTTCCTACGAAGGTAATTAAATTCATTTACTAAGGCTGAAAATCAGTACACACATTCTAAATTAAATATAAATAAAAGTTATTATAGTCGGTCAGCTGTATGACGGGACAGAGCCGGTAGGTCGGCCCCAGTGAATGTACAAGGTTATTCACTATATTTTGACCCCCTTGTAAACTGCTTTATTTACAGAATTAGAAAAACATGTAAAATACAAAAGTTATTCGATTTTTAAATTATGATTTTTTGACATATATATCGTACTCATGGACCTATAAACACAGATGGACTCAGCTATTTACATAAAATTGTGAAGCCAAAATTATTTGAATAGGTCACAATCTAAGTACCTTCACATGTTGTCACGTATTTTTATTAAAATTTCTTATTCGCGTATTGCTGAAAATGTTACTCTTTTATGTCGTGTCTACAGATGCTATCAAACTAAAATAATAATTGTTCAGTTATATTAATTTACATATTGAATGGTAATTAAAATATCAAGTGTTCATATCATTGAATAATAGATATCAACCAATTATTGTATATGTAGAAGCATTGAAACTATAAATAAATGGCAACGGTGTTTGCATTTCTGTCTACAAACGTCCATGTCAAATATTCCATGTTTGTTTACTTTTTAAGGTAATTGAGGAAAAGTTGTTTTTCGCTATTTTGGCTATATTCTGAGTGATATTTTGTGAAAAGTGAAATAAACATACATAATAATGGTGCTACAGTGTTGCATTTGCAAAAAAAAACTAAACATTTATATCCGGATCTTTCATTTCATTTGTAAGTACTGTTTATTTTACATTATAGAAGGATGAGGAAGTCTGTTTACATTTTGAAATATGTCTTTCATAGGCGTACCATTGGGTCCTTCATATTAATGTATTGAACAAGATATTAGTTCATTAAATTATATATTTTTAAATTGTAAGTAGACATCATCTGATTTAAAAAGATCTGTTTAGTAGCTTTTTAATTTGATATTTCTCATGCATTCAAATCAATTAGTGAAATGAATAAAAAATTATTTATTTTTCCATTTATAATTTTATTTATAATTAGAAACCAGAAGAAAAACTGGATTTCTAGGATTTGTTGTCTGTAAAGAGAGTCTGAAAGGTCTATATGATACTTATTTGGTGAAAAATTTGAAAAGTATGTTTTAATACATTATCAAATAGCCCAGTCCGGATAGCATTTGACCTTGCATTACGAGCTGCCCCAAATTTTATTTCTCTAATTGTTAGTGGGTGTCAATAGTAGTGTAAATTTAAAATCTCGACTAAATTCCGCCGTTGCGTTCGCCGCCATCTTGATTTTAAACGAGAACCGCTTTTGCTCAATATCTCCGCCATTTTCAACTTTTCGACAAAAAGTGTAGAAACTGAAATTGTCGAAAATGCGATTTTCTATAATTTCGTTTATTATAATTTTTTTCGTGCGGTCGATATTTTCCGAGTTATGGGGGGAAAATAGTGACAGTTTGAGCATAATTAATGAATTATTGGATTATCTCGTTTATTATCGTTTTACAACAAATAAGTACCTATACAAAAATGAGGAGAATTATATTTTGTACGATTTTAATCTCTTTTATTTTTTTGATAAAATCAATATTTAAGGTAGTACGTATCCGGTAAAGGTGCGAGCGTAAGACCTGATTGATTTTATAGCAATTGTTTTTGTTCAATATCTCCGCCATTTTCAACATTTCGACAAAAAGTGTAAGGGCTGAAATTGTTGCAATTACGATTTACTACAACTTTTCGAGAGAACCAGTGGCGGGTCTACGTGGGGGGAAATGAGGAAATTCCCCCAACAGAGCCCAAAATTTAAAAAAAAAAAATGTTGAAATATAAAAATACAGTAGAACCCCGTAAATCCGAACCCCGCGAATCCGAACTTTCGGCAAATCCGAACCAACGGAAAGTGAAAAAATTTAAAGATTCAAGACAAAAACTTAAAAACATGTTTATTATACAGAGTAAAGCCAGAATATTGGACAATGTAGGATTACTAGGACTTTGACATTTAAAATTTCTTAAAAATAAATATTATACTTTAATATATAGGTTTATAAAGTGTTTTAAACACAAACTTACTTTGGTTCTCTCGTAGTCAACTTGAGTCCAAAAATATTGTCCACACTCTTGCGAGAACGTTTGGCTACTCAAAATCACAATGAACGCTTTGAACTACTAGTTAAGGCTAACTTTCGGATAATCCGAACTTTTCGGAATCCGAACAGGCTGTCCCCCCAATTAGTTCGGATTTGCGGGGTTCTACTGTATATTAGCTGACATGAAACTTAAAATATCGACAGGCAACTTCAACCCATAAAACCGGCTAGTTAATAAAATTAAGTGACATTAATGCATATAAGTTATTGTTATTATGTATGTCTCTTATGTACTTACTTTGGTTGGTGTTTCATTGGGAATTTCAAAAACTTTATAAAATATAATTCTCTTTATTTTTGTTTATATACAGTGATGTCGTAAAGTTCATAATAAATGAGACAATTCAATAATTATACTTCCCCTCCGCTTCCACTATTTTTCCCTTTAACTCGGAAAATATTGATCGCATAAAAAAATTGTGAAAAAGAAATTGTAGGAAATTGCATTTTCCAACAATTTTAGTTCCTACCTTTTTGTCGCAAAGTTGAAAATGGCGGAGATATTCAGCAACAACGGTTCTCCTTTAAAATCAATATGGCGGCTAATGCAACCGCGGAATTCAGTCGAGATTTTAAATTTACACTAATATTAATCTCCCCTAAAGGAGAGAATTATAAAATTTGGTGCATCTCGGAAGCAAGATTCAATTCAGTAATTATGCTCCCCCCACCACTTTTTACTATTTTCCCACTTAACTCGGAAAATATCAACCGCATAAAAAAATGTTAAAGAGAAATTGTAGGAAATCATATTTGGAAAATTTTAGTTGAAAATGGCGTAGATATTGAACAAAAACAATTGCTTTTAAATCAATCAGGTCTTACGCTCGCGAGATTACCGCATACGTACTACCTTAAATATTAATTTTAGCAAAAAAAATGAAAGAAATCAAAATTGTTTAGAATTTAATTCTCTCCATTTTTGTATAGGTACATTTTTGTCGTAAAACTAATAATAAACGAGATAATTCGAGATAATAGAAATGATAGAAAATCACATTTTTAACAATTTTGGTTCTCATACTTTTTATCGAAAATTTGAAAATGACGGAGATATTGAGCTAAAACGGTTCTCGTTTAAAATCAAGATGGCGGCTAACGCAACGGCGGAATTTAGTCGAGATTTAAAATTTACACTACTGTTGACCCCCCTAAAGATTAGAAAAATAAAATTTGAGGCAGTTCCTAATGCAAGGTTAGGCTTGTTATTCGTCTAACCCGACTGGACTACAATAAATGTAGGTAGGTACTTTAATTTGACCAATGTATGTTTTTTAATTGATTTGTTTTATCATAGTATTATTTGATACGTATTAAAAAATTAACTTGAGCTTAACTATATTGACATTATATTAATTTTAATAACAAATAAAATTGTTTTTATTTTTTCTATAAAAACGTGATTGTTAATATTTATACTCTGTTTTTTTTAATTAAATTCTTTGAACGTGTTTTTATAAATTATTACTACTTCCAATTATTATTAACGCCTGAATTATTATCCCCACGAGTAATAATTCAAGCACGCTTATGCTCATTGAGGAAGCGTCACATTCTATCGATACCCGTTTTACTCCCCTTTACCCTCTGGCCCAGGAGTACCGAAGCTTCAAAACAGTGTGTATTCAAGGTATGGTATTGCTGAGTCCATCTGTGTTTATACGTCCATGATCGTACTAGTGACATCATCCATTTGAGCGTGATGACGTAATCGACTATTTTTTTTAAATGGGAATAGGGATCGAGTGCTAGCTCATTTAAAATGTTATTCAATTCCCTATTCAGTAATATAAACATTAACATGATTAATTATACAGGGTGTCCAATTTTTTTTTAAATTAAATTAATTGTTCAATTAATAATTCAAAAAAAATTTTTGGACACCCTGTATAAATAATGATCTTAATGTTTATAGTACTGTATATAGAATTGAATATACTTTCAAATGAGCTAGCAAACGACCCCTATTCTCATTTAAAAAAATAGTCGATTACGTCATCACGCCCAGATGGATGACGTCACTAGTACGATATATATGTCAAAAAATCATAATTAAAAAAATCGAATAACTTTTGTATTTTACATTTTTTCTAATTCTGTAAATAAAGCAGTTTACAAGGGGGTCAAAATATAGTGAATAACCCTGTACATTCATTGGGGCCGACCGACCGGCTCTGTTCCGTCATACAGCTGACCCACTATAATAACTTTTATTTATATTCAATTTAGAATATGTGTACTAATTTTCAGCCTTAGTAAATGGATTTAATTACCTCCAAGCAACTTTGATACCCTCTCAGTAGCCCCTGTTCTACGTTTCGCTTGACCGACCGCAGAATCACAAACCATACATACTTATAGACGTTTCACGTAAATTGTCAAGGTCAAGACAGCAAATTAGTTACCATTCCAATCCAGAGATGTCGCTGTCAGTCAATTCTCTTGTCATATTTAACAACTGACAGTTGACAATTAAATTAATTTGTTATTTACTTTTTATTTTACAGTTTGTGGCTTAAATATTTTATTATAGTGGTGTTACGTTTTTAATTAGATTTAATCACAATTTTAATCAATTGTATTAACCTCCTCTCCGTTTTTGTGAGTAGAATTTTTAGTTTACATTGATCATCCCGTGTTGTGTTTCTCCACATTTAAAAAAACAATATAATAGATCCTGAAACAGTTTATTCCAATATACAAGTGTGTCATCAACATTTCGGGCCTATATATTTTTGGAAGTTTGTGAAAGATTTCAGGTATTTATCTAAACAATCATCCTACAAGATTATTACAAAAATTTTCATTCAACTCAATATTACACATCAGTGCTTTCACGTGACACATGGCAGTAGTGTTTATAGCATTTTGAAAACAAATTGGAATATTTGAAGTTTTCAGTAAAACATTGAATAAAACATTGAATTGTCTTTCTGCTGTTTTAATTTCCTGCGAAATTTCATCAAAAATCCCGAAAAATTTATTATTTGAAATTCCCACGTAACTAAAATTTGTC
This sequence comes from Diabrotica virgifera virgifera, assembly GCF_917563875.1. Taxonomy (NCBI): domain Eukaryota; kingdom Metazoa; phylum Arthropoda; class Insecta; order Coleoptera; family Chrysomelidae; genus Diabrotica; species Diabrotica virgifera. Next base: position 272,453,175 of record NC_065445.1, on the reverse strand, counting down.
AATTTACTTCCCATTCCAATCAAGAGATGGCGTTAATTCGATCCGAAAGATTAACATGGCCGTGAAACGTCTATGAGTATGTATGGTTTGTGCGCAGAATGTTTTTCTACACAATCACAGTAATCAACTGTGAAAAATAATTTAGCTTTAGTAAATTCAAAGAGATTTTTCAGCTCTGCCTCTCCGTCTAGAAGAAGATACTTACGTTGTAATGAGGAAATTGGTAACTGACGTTAATACCACCAACTTCCAGTCTACTGTCAACCAGATGACGAATAGACTTTATAGGTGTGGTTGATTGCAGCAAAACTAGTATGTAGCCTGAATAAGCAGAATACAGGAACATGAGTGCTGCGAATAACAAAAACAATAAGATTTTTCCAGCGTAAGTCTTTGATTTTAGCTCAGAACCTAAAATATAATGTTCGATTTTGTTATTTTGAAATTGTATCTGTCAATAGATTTACTAATATAATTTTTAGTTTCAGGCTTTTGTATTAACCGTCTATGAAAACGTAATGTGAAGGCTAGATATAACTTTGAACTGCAGAATAACTACAAGTATTCGTTTGGTGGAAAAGATATTACCACTGAAAATGGAAATCGAAACGTCAAACGTATTTTCATCTGGAGTTGTAGCTAATTTCTTTTAAAAATACTAAATAACAGTTTAAAAGTGGTTAAAATATTACAAGAAAAAAGCTCTAGGTTCACGGTAGTGTTTTTTGGTTTATCAATTACACAGTTCAATGATGTGCTATAATTAATACGATATGTTGTCTTTTTAGTTTTCATATAGCCATAAAAACAAAAAAATATAGGTACGTGGACTAGTAGACTTAAAGTACTTTATTGTTTTTCAAAATATGTCCCACCAAGATCGATACACTTTTGCATATGTTCAAACCAATTGGTAAAACAGTAGTTATTCCAGTCTTCAGTTGAGACCTGCAAAATCGCTGTTTTAAAGGCATCGATGACTTCTTCTGGCAACTGGAATCATGGGCGCCCATACCCATGGTCAGGGGAGCGTGGCCCCCCCCCCTGGCTTTTCGGGTGCTGTTAACTATATATGGTTATCCAGAGTACACAAAATATAATGTGCAACATCTTCACATCTGCCCTCCCTGAAAATTTTTATACGGGCGCCCGTGACTGGAATCGTTACCCACGTATTGAATTCTTGATCTTAGGGAATAGTCTAGGCGCCAGAGGGGTCACCGTGTCATATTCAATTCTGATGGACAAACTCAACGGTTTCTTATGGATTTTTGGCTGCTGATTACGAATTTCGAGGGGGGATTTTGATCCGAGTGGTCAAAAAAGTGTTATAAACAATTTAATTGTTTATAAATTGTTTATAAGGCTCTGGCTCATAAACTAAAAGAGATGAAAAAAAATGTTTCAAACAAAATTTGTTCCTTAATAAAAAACCAAGAAAAAACCGTTTACTAAACTTAAATCTAACAATTAGAACTCAAGATATTGTAAAATTAGTGCACAATGCAAATTGCAAATTGCAAAATAAGTATTTTTCGAAGCTTTATCGATCGTAACTCGGCTTCTGCGCATGCAAATGAGTCTTAGAAGGTGTCGCTTTAAAGCTTAATTAACAGGCTTCCAAACAAAGTTCATTAAATTACTTGATCTTCATTTGTTTTAAAGTTATACCCGTTTGAAATTACAATTTTCTTAAAAATATTGTACATTCATTTGTTTATAAGGGTTTCAAGCAAATTTGAGCTAATAAACATTTATACTTTAATGAACAATAATGATAGAAAAACTCAAAAGGAACAATTTGAGGTTGTGAAAATGTTCATAAGTTTATTTTTGGCCAAGATGTCGATATTTTAATGGCGCGCGCTATGAAGCGCAATATCGGCTCACCGCGTAAAGGTTCACGCGCTAACTTCTCCATGCAAATTATAATTTCTATGTATACATACGTTATCTTCATTTTTCATTTTTGAAGATCCTAATAAAATTTTATCATATAATTCTTATAATTAAATCATCATACTGTACCTCGTATCACCTTTCATTCTATTTACTTTGTCTTCTACTTTTTGCACTAAATGAGAAAAAAAACATTAAAAACTAATATTTCAGAAGTATAACTAAAAAGTAAGTTGATATTATTTATTAGTACTATTTTTACAAACATTTTTTTCATGCATCTGCAAATCTGCAAAGAGATATACAGGGAATATCATCAGATTTTTTACATCTGCATAAGTTCTTAGCGAAATTTTAACAGTTACATGGTGGTACAAGTCTGTTCTTGTAGGCAGTAAAACTAAAACTTTTTGAGGCTTCAGAGTCTAATTATCTATATGATATCCATATAAAGTGGATCTAGAATCTTTTGTTCATAGATTTTGTTCATGAATCATAGTTCTTTTGCAGCATCATCAAGGCCCGTCAATTGTGTGTATGCCGCCACATCATAAATGCTCGTTTTATATGCAATGATGATGCTGCAAAAAAATTCGATCCATTTTTATATGGATATCACATATTGGCTCATTTGCTTGCGTAGAAGCCGAGTTACGATCGATAAAGCGTCGAAGAATACATACTTACTTGACTGTGAGCCAATCTTGCGCCTCATAGCGCGCCATTAAAATATCGACATCTTAGCCAAAAATAAACTTACGAACATTTTCGTAAGCTCAAATTGTTCCTTTTGAGTTGTTTTATCATTATTGTTAATTAAAGTATAAATGTTTATAGCTCAAGTTTGCTTGAAACCTTTATAAACAAATTAATGTACAATTTTTTTGAGAAAATTATAACTTCAAATGGGTATAACTTTAAAACAAATGAAGATCAAATAATTTAATGAACTTTGTTTGGAAGCCTCTTGATCAAGCTTTAAAAGAACATCTTATAGGGCTCATTTGCATGGGTAGAAGCCGAGTTATGATCGATAAAGCTTCGAAAAATACTTATTTTGCAATTTGAAATTTGCATTGTGCACTAATTTTACAATATCTGGAGTTCTGATTGTCGGATTTAAGTTTAGTAAACGGTTGTTTCTTCGTTTTTTATTAAGGAACAAATTTTATTTGAAACATTTTTTTCTATTTCTTTTAGTTTATGAGCCAGAGCATTATAAACAATTTATAAACAATTAAATTGTTTATAACAATTTTTTGACCACTCGGATCGAAATCCCCCCTCGAAATTCGTAATCAGCAGCCAAAAATCCATAAGAAACCGTTGAGTTTGTCCATCAGAATTGAAAATGACACGGTGACCTCTATTTGGCGCCTAGACTAGAACGTAAAGAAGTCGTTGGGACTTAGGTCGGAGCTATACGTGGATGGTTTAACAATTCGTTGTTTTGAAGCTTTAAAAACTCTATTGTCTTTTGGGCAGTGTGAGCACTTGCATTGTCATTATGTAGGATGATTCGCCGTTGTGTGTTGCTTTGTCGGAGTTCCACGATATCTGCTGGTAAACAAACAGTTATATACCAATCAGAAGTAACGGTGATTCGATCTTCTAAAGCAATTGTTGACACACGACCAGATTTTAACACAAAACTTGCGAATATTTTTTTTGACACACTTCGAGAACAGGTCATTTTTCCTCATCGTGAAATACCCACACAGCGGATTGGCGTTTATTTTCCGGTTGGTAGGAGTCAATCCAAGATTCATCGCCACGAACAATACTATAAACGTTTTTTGAGCCTCCTTTGTTGAACCGGTCCAATGTTTTCGACACCAATTGACGGGAACCGCTTTTTGATTTTCTGTAAAAATGCCCAAAGATGCCCCTATCTCCCAGTATGTTACATGGCGGTCATCCTTAATTAGCTGACGAACCACATCAATGTTTTGCTGTGTGACTGATTTTTTGGATGGATCTGGCCTGGATTCGTCGCCGAGACTGCAGCGACCACGTTGAAATTCGCAATATCAGCGGAAAATAGTTGACTTGTGTGATGCTTCATTCCCAAACACAGAAACCATTTCAACGTGACATTGCTGTTGGGATAATCCTCTACGAAAATTAAAACATTATTGCTCGAAAATGTTCTCGGCTAAGATCCATTTTTCTACCGACTTACTAATTTCAAAAATTCACTGTATCTACACGACTTGTTGTATCCCAATGAAACTCTCGATTTATGTCAACAATATATGAATCGCTTATTCTATAAAGGGAATAAGTCCACTTCCGTACGAAATTAAAGTGAGATATACATTTTGTTAAACCAACGCCGACGGATCGATGAGTCTATAAAGGAAATTTGTATCTCTCACCGTACGCGAAATATCGCACGATCAAATTGTTGTTGAGCGTATAAAGGGGACTAGTCCGGGACTCATTACCTTTATACAATAATTCTTGTGGTGCCACCATTGTTTGTGTCATTTTGTTTACAGGGTCGTTTATTTTATTACTTCGGTTAGCTTACGTTAGTTAGTCTTAGGATGTAGGTATTTTAGGTCTTGTTTGTAATAAACTTTTTTTTATAAATAAAAATATTAATTTAACTGTAGTGAAGCAGCATTATTTCGTCTTTTATTCATTGATTGTATAAAGGAAACAAGTCTCAGCCTTTGAAAATGACTTTTTGGTCTTAATAGTTTTCAAAGCCAAGTTTGCTGTATCACATGTCACTCTACTAGTCTCCTTCTACATTTCAGCTGTAGAACAAAATTTGATAGGTCATCAAGTTTCTAAACTAAATAGTATTTTTCGTTTTTCTCAAAACTAGGCATTGTGGACTTATACCCTTTATACAATAAGTGATTCATATTGAGGTTGCGTTTGTGTAGGAAAGTTTTATTGGTTGTGCCCTCTAAGCGGCTATATGCAAAACTAAAAAGACAGCCAAAAACTTACCTTGTTGACACAAAGCCTCAAACGATAGCAAACTAGCATCACTTACAGTATATTTTTTGGATATATTTTGATTTTCATTTTGCAACTGAAATTATGAAAAGCGTTTAGATTTTGTTTTATTCTAATATAGTTAATTTTATATAAGTTTTATTCTAATATAGTTTACTTAAGTACTATTCGCAGATGATATAGACATCATAGCGAAGACGAAGATGACACTTATCAAAAGAAGTTGAAAATTTAGATAAGGAAGTGAAGAGAATAAGGGCTAGAGATAAACCAGCAGCACAAAACAAATTACATGACGATAGGGATGGACGACACAACAACTCACAAATATCTAATAACACAGAACCATAAATATGAAACTGTATCCACATTTAGCTACTTGAGAGTAATAATAGGGAAAATCGTAAAAGAGAGAACAGAGGAAAGAATTCTGCAAGGCAAAAAACATATGGAATGAATAGAAATCTGCTAAGAAGGAAGACTCTAAGTAAAAGAACAAAGATGAACCTACATATATAAGAACCTTAATAACACCTGATGTTAGATATGGGATGGAAACAACGACGATTAATAAGAAAGGAGAAGATAGCCTTCTGAAATTTGAAAAAAAAATAATGAGAACAATACTGAGCCACAATGTAATGAGAGAGAAATAAGAATGAAAACAAATGCCGAAATTAAAGAAGAATTAAAGAGGGAAAATATAGTCAGATACATAAAATCTCTTCGCTTAAAATGGATAGGACATAATATATACAAAGATGCCCACAATGAATGTGAAAGACTGGAAAGTTCAGTACAAGAACAGGAAGAAATGGAAAAGTAGCATGACATTCACGACAGCAGCAAAGACAAAATGACAGAGGATTAGGTAATCCACCTCACTCAAGAATAGGATTTTGAACGTCATGGCGTTAGCAATAATCCCTAGGGATTGTAATGCTTCTGTAGTATCTGTAGAGTAGGGAGGGTGAGTCAAGTCCCACAGCACTTAGGCCCAGTGGTGTCATGGTGCCGGAACGCCGTTCCGGCACTGGTTAAGAAAAGAAAAAAAAATAGAGAATTTAGGTTTTGTAAATAAAATATTTTGATTGTAGTAAAGAAAAGAGAGACGTTCTCACAAACAATTTATTTTACCACTGACGACCGGTTTCGCTGTTTACAATTTATACAGCATCATCAGGTCCGGTTAAAGTAAAATCAAATGCTACAAACAACAAAAAACCAGAGTTAGTTAGGTGGTCTGGTTTAAATAAAATTTAATGATACAGCCAATATCAAAGTACATATGTTCATGCATGTACATGAATACCCACATGTATGTTGCGCATGGTGTACAATCCTCATACTCACAAACATGCAAGCATTCATGTGCAGTGGCAAGCAAAAGTATGTCAAGTATATGATATATGATATATACTTACTTTCCGGTATAAGGGAAGAATGTAGTAGTATTCAATATCATACTTTTCTGTGCACTTTGCTAGAGGGATGGTTGGTGAAGGGAAAGATTTCAATGTAATATATTATCTAAACATCGGTGGGGTCTTGAGGGGTTTAGTAGGGAAATACGACATTAAACCGATAGTCTAATTTGTTAGTTATATATAGTGATGTTATTTTAATTTAATTATATATGGTGATGTTATTTTAATTATTAATGTAGCTTTTAATTATATATGATAGTTAGATGTTGTGCTGGGTGTGCGACTTTTAGAACAGATTGGTCGTTTATGTAATAGATGTGATCTGTTTGTGAATATTTATTTGCTATGTTTAAAAAATTGAAAATGAAGAAGAAATTGAACAATAGTAATTTGTTAAAACTTTTTCATATAAAAATATTAAAAATTGTCAAAAAATTTAGTCAAAATGTAAAATCATTCATAACTGACTCAGAGTTAAAGCTAAATGAATGATTTTACATTTTGACTAAATTTTTTGACAATTTTTAATATTTTTATATCAAAAAGTTTTAACAAATTACTATTGTTTAATTTCTTCTTCATTTTCAATTTTTTAAACATAGCAAATAAATATTCACAAACAGATCACATCTATTACATAAACGACCAATCTGTTCTAAAAGTCGCACACCCAGCACAACATCTAACTATCATATATAATTAAAAGCTACATTAATAATTAAAATAACATCACCATATATAATTAAATTAAAATAACATCACTATATATAACTAACAAATTAGACTATCGGTTTAATGTCGTATTTCCCTACTAAACCCCTCAAGACCCCACCGATGTTTAGTTAATATATTACATTGAAATCTTTCCCTTCACCAACCATTCCTCTAGCAAAGTGCACAGAAAAGTATGATATTGAATACTACTACATTCTTCCCTTATACCGGAAAGTAAGTATATATCATATACTTGACATACTTTTGCTTGCCACTGCACATGAATGCTTGCATGTTTGTGAGTATGAGGATTGTACACCATGCGCAACATACAAGTGGGTATTCATGTACATGCATGAACATATGTACTTTGATATTGGCTGTATCATTAAATCTTATTTAAACCAGACCACCTAACTAACTCTGGTTTTTTGTTGTTTGTAGCATTTGATTTTACTTTAACCGGACCTGATGATGCTGTTAAATTGTAAACAGCGAAACCGGTCGTCAGTAGTAAAATAAATTGTTTGTGAGAACGTCTCTCTTTTCTTTAATACAATAGTATGGACTCACACATGCAACCCATTCATTATTTAAAATATTTTGAATTAAGCAAATGCATATACATTTTAAAATATGCAAACGTAACTTGTATTAAAAACATAGAGTAATATTTTACTTAGTTAAGCAAAGTGCGTTCCGGCACTGCTAATTTTGCCATGACACCACTGCTTAGGCCAAAATTGACTCATTGTGCATCCTCCCAGGGGGTTGTCGTCCTTAGTTCATTAGACGGGCCATTCACGATCTGATTTGTGGTACCTCTAGTGGTACTACTAGTGGTATTACTAGTTGGTTATTCGGCACCATTCACGTCCCAACATTTTATCTTTATAGCCGTTAACAAAGGTCTTACCTTTCAGTCACCTGTTTTCACACAAGAATCTACAGGTCGAGCAAGTCTCGTAAATTTCACGATTGCGAGCCACGCTTCACGCAACCGTGTTTGCGTACTTGTGTTTCGAGTTGCGTGGTCGTGCAGAGTTATATTTACCAATTCGCGCAATCGTACTTGAGACGCTGTGTCAGGTGAGGTGTTTGAAAATTTGTGTAACTTGATTGCTTGATTCTGTGGTGTGAAGGTGGTTAAACTTTTGTTTTATTTTTTTTTGTTTTGTTTGTTTTTGTTGTTGCGAATATATCGCAGAAAGTTTTTAGATGAAGTAATTGTATGATGAAGATAACACAGAAAATACAAGAGGGCAGCATACTTTGCAAAACAACTGTTACAATTTGAAATCAACAATTTGTTAAGTTGTTGTCTTGCAGAGGAATATTTATAATCAATGCTTGCAGGTAAAAAAAGTGACTTTTTAAAAAATTATATCTTGGAAACTAAAAATTATTTTTATTTATAATTGAAACATGTAAAAGTATAGTACTCTCAAAAAAATTTCAGCCAAAAATATTCATTTTTGTAGAGTTGACTGCAATTTTTCGACAACAGCCCTTTTTTGCCCTGAGCAGCATAACAAGTCCAGTCTCATCTGAAATCAAAGTTTCTTGTAGTTTATACCTCTGGCTAGTGAATCAACAAAGGATTTTTTATTAGATGAGGTCATTTTTGTTTTATAAAAAAAACTACTTTAAAAATGAGAAAAATTGGGGTCAAAAATGTGTTTAAACTTATGTAAAATCTTCAAATTTCATTTTTTTTTAATTCCTTCGTTCATATTCTAGCCAGAGGTATAAACTACAAGAAACTTTTTGATTTCAGATGAGACTGGACTTAGTTATGCTGCCAACGCAAAAAAACTTAAACTCTACAAAAATGAATATTTTTGGCTGAAACTTTTTTTGAGACTACCTTAAGTACTATACTTTTACATGTTCCAATTATAAATAAAAATAAATTTTAGTTTTCGAGATATAATTTTTTTAAAAAGTCACTTTTTTTACCCACAAGACCCCTTAAAAAAATGTTTGGAAGAATATGTTTGATGGCCAAGATGCATACATATATTTAGAAGGAAAGTTCCTGATTTCTGTAGTATAATACATAATACCGAAGAGGAAGTAGCCCTAAGCGCCGGACTCCACTTGCGATTTGTAGTTGTGAAGATTGAACACATTCTTTCAAATAGAAGTCAATCCATGATTATTTAGTCACAAATGGATTGACTTGTATTTGAAACAATGTGTTCAATCTTCCTGATTACAAATCGCAAGTGGAGTGCGGCGGTAATAACACCAAAATATTCCATATAGGTCCATAGAAGGTACACAGACATTGAAAAATTCCTGGAATATCCCCGAAAACATGTTCTCTGAGAACATCCCAGGAAAATCCTGTGTCAGCATTTTAAACATTACCTGAATGTCTTATTGGAACATTCCATGAATGTCCACGAATGTTCTCTGGACATTCAAAATATATTTTGTAGACATTCCCTGGATATACCAGAAATACAGTGATGAGCGCTCTAATAACCGGCAAAATAGCACAAAAGATGTATTAAGTAGTGAGATAAAAAGACATGAAACTAGTCGAGCTGGGAAATTTAGCGATATTAACTTATACATTTAGATTGTATTGATTGTGTACCACCTTCAGACGTATCAGATGAGTTTGGAAACTACCACTGTCACAGTGACAGTTTTAGTTGACATACTCCTCCGATATGTGTAAAGGTGGGATCAATATAACGTAAATTTAAAGGTTAATTTCGCTAAATTTCCCAGCTCGACTAGTTTCATTTCTTTTTATCTCACAACTAAATATTTTGCCGGTTATTAGGGCACTCATCACTGTACATCCTTGCTGATGTGACAATACCTCCTATCTGTTTTTTCATGAGTTTTGTATGAGAGATGGAAAAACATGTTTTAAGGTCACCTCCTGTGTTCATATGTAAGTTTTGACTTGTTTTGTAGTTCATAGATAGTTTAATTTACTACAAAACAAGTAAAAAAATATCATATGAAAACAGGAGGTGACCCTAAGACAAGTTTTTAGTCTCTCTTACAAAACTCATGAAAAAACAGATAGGATGTATTATTACATCACTGACGATATGTGGCCATACCAAATAATACATCCTTGATAAATATAAACATTTTTATTGAACAAAATCTTTTCATACATTTTTTTAATGCAATTTACTGATATTCCTAAATATTTCAAAAAAATGTGTCACATTTGCTTTGTAAACCTTTCTTTTGCCTTTCGTAGCCACATATTCCGTTTCCTTCCTGGTTTTTTTGTAGACCACTTCTCTCAGCTGATTCTAAAAAAAATAAAATAAATGGTAATTTTTCTATCCTTTACAATTAACAATCAGAAGAAATATTATTTACAGATAATGATATGTATAATAATAATAGGTTTGTTCTAGCATCAGTTTGAAACCATCAGCGAATAGTGGACCAGCGCGAGTAGAGGGGATCGCACTGGTGACTGTATTATGTTCTTTTACTGACCAACTGTTTGCTGATGGTTTTTGACTAGTTTGACCGTTTGCTAGAACAAACCTAATAATAATGAATATTTTGTATTTTGACAATGACATCTGATGTGGAAGTCAAAACATTAATAAAATTATTTTTTCAAGTTAACTTTCACATGCGCGTCTTAAAATTTAATACTTATATCATAAATAACTATTAAAACTATCTTAAGAGGAAACAGTATAGATCAACAGGTAGCGAAAATGTGTTCCAAGATTGCGGCTGTAATTTTGAATATTTTTTCAAGATATTTGGCACACATATGAAATATAATAAAGAATGGCGGTACAGAGCCCAATTTGAAAAATATATTAATATGTGGAAATTACTCTGTAATTAAATACAATATAAAAAAAAACGAGCTTGTACCGCCATTAAGAAGAACAAAAAAATACACTTTTTTCAAATACAACTTTTTTATCCGATTTTGTGTTATTTTGGAACTACTAAAATTTTTTATTTCATTAGTAGTTCCAAAATTACACAAAATCTAGGCATCGGATAAAAAAGTTTATTTGAAGAAAGTGTATTTTTTTGTTCTTCTTAATGGCGGTACAGGCTCATTTTTTAAATATTGTATAATTACAGAGTAATTTCCACATATTAATATATTTTTCAAATTGGGCTCTGTACCGCCATTCTTTATTATTTTACGAATACGTGTGCCAAATGCCTCGAAAAAATATTCAAAATTACAGTGACAATCTTGGAACACGTTTTGGCTACCTGTTTATCGCTACTGTATTACCTTAAAACATTGCAATTTGCTAAACCAGTATATTTTACTCTACTACTACTCTACTAGCTACCTCATTTTCCACTGTTTCTAAAGACTTATTTACATGGGTAGAGTTTTGAGGAGAGTAGAGTAGTGGTAGTACTCTACCAAAAATGGCTTGATACCATTCACGTGAGGAGAGTACAAGTATAGTACTGATGCTAGTATAGTGAAACCGATTTTTGTATTTTTAAACACTCTTGATTATAAGTGCACCTTAAATTCTTAATTTTTTGCTTAAGCTTGTTTACTCCAAAGCCCCCTTTGCCATTCTTTCGACGATTTCATCCTCCGCAGCTTGCTGCAAACTTTTATTTCTGTAGTATACACTACCTAAATTCCATAAACACTGGTATTCGCTGTATTATAGCTCTACAAGTTTTAAAGTTTCATCTTCGGTGAACTTCATTTTCACTATTTACACAAAACACAATTCCAGCCAGAATGACAGCGCCCCCATGTACTCTCCTACCTACTCTATTCTGCCATAATTGAGCGTGTTCCATGGGTAGAGTGTGCAGCCGAGTAGACATTTTGGCAGTAGTGGTGGTCATAGAGTAGTTACTTTGCCATAGGTTGCTAGTCACTCTACTTTAACTCCAACTATACACTCTACCAGCTATTCTACTGTGCTGAGCATTTTTACAGGTAGAGTTACTCTACTCTATCAAGTACTTGCATCATTACTCTACCCGTGTAAACAAGTCTTAAATCTACTGAATGAAAATCTACTTAATCTTAATCTACTCTTAATGAAAAATGTCTAAAATCATTTACCCACCTAGTATTATTGTAGAATTTAAGACAGTCCAGTGCCTTATAAATAATTTCAATATGAATATTTTTCCCTTTAATTCTCCTTTGATACCACTCCATTTTAGATTTTGGGGAACTTATTTCATTGTGTTTATAGACCATATTTATTGAAGGAACCCAATCTGGAGATTGTTATTATCTATTAAGTCGGCTGGTTTTCCTATAAGATTAAAATGTTAACATCTTCAAAAATCGTTACTGTTGTAATTGTAACTTACCAGATATAAAATGATTACAGCAGACAGGACAGGAAAATTTTCATTTCGCTAGTAAAACCTGTACATTGTATTGCATTTAACCATTGTTGTCTCTCAGATACCTTATTTAGTTCAGTTTAAAAGTGAACTTTATCTTGACTTATCACATTTCACACTTCAAAACACAACACCAATGAAGCATATTATCTTTCTAAATTAATACTTCCAGAGAAAATGTTAAATTAATCTTTGTACAACACAAAATTACAAAGAAATACAACTAAAATTATCTAAAACTCATTAAGAACAGATAGAATAAGATTTATCTTTTACACCCAGTAGCCGTAATACTATATTATTTATCTATGATATTGACATATTGATTTAATTTTGAAAACGATTATATTTAAATTTGGTAAATATAACTCCGTACGACCACGCAACTTGAAACACAAGTACGCAAACACGGTTGCGTGAAGCGTGGCTCGCAATCGTGAAATTTACGAGACTTGCTCGACCTGTAGATTCTTGTTGTTTTCACGGTGGTGTACACTAAAAAATGTATCGAGTAAAGTCTATGCAAAATACAATTCGGAGGATTTGTGTTTTTAAAAATTGGGTACATGAGTTGAGGTTTCATAATTAAGCATGCCGTAAGTTTCGTTTCTCTAGTATTTGTCTAGGGCTGATATGAACTAATTAATTTTTACGACTCTTGTAATTTTTACGACTTTTTAAGATGTAGGGTAGTTATATTCTATTTTAGAAAGAAAAAAAAACTTGTTCTAAACTGGAGCTGGGATTTACTTTGCTGTGTGTGTGTGTGTATCGTGTATTTTTAATAGTAGCAATTTTTCGTGCCATTAAAAGTAATTTTCTATTATTTATTTGCGAACCTAGGGATCTTTGCTCAGCGATGTACCAATTGAGATTTTGTTTGGAACTGATGTTGTAAGCAAATTGTATACACGGAGGAAATACTAGTTACAGTGCGGTCTCATAGCAAATTTACCATTTTAATTGGGAATAAATCACAATGTTAGTTAGAAATTAAATTTATTTGACGTTTCGACTTCTACTTCTGAAATCGTTATGAAAATGTTGCGAAGTGGAAGTCGAAACATCAAATAAATTTAATATATAACTAATATCGTGGCTTATTCCCAATTCAAATAGTAAAATTGCATAAGATGCCAAAAGAAAATAGTTTTAGATTAATAAGAAACTGGTCTTTATTTACAGAAAGGAAAATGATTGGTCCCAACAAAAAGTAGATAATAAAGAATCATGTATTTTAATAAGGGTAATTTTTGTGACAGTTTATTTTCTATTAAATATTTGCAAACTAGGAATGTTTGCGTAAAGAAACTTGTAGACATCCCATACGTAATATACTGCGAGGCATAAGTTCGGGATATAGAAAATTTATGCTCATTTTCATAGTTGATTTTTCTGTGAACGGATTAACGGGTCCCGCTAATTTTTTTACTATTTTAGATATTTCTTCAGTATTAACACAGTTGTGCAAAGATTTACTTAAACTTCTTTTTTGTACTTATACCGGGTGGAGGAAAAGAAATGTTTTTCTTATGTTAAGTTTGAAACACCCTGTAGGGAGAACGAGGTATAATAATGAGTATGCATCGGAATTGTATTATAGTCTTATGTTTTGTGAACATTTTGTTTTTTGAATGTGCCTGATATCTTTAGAAACAAAGAAAATAGACGGTTTTGTAGTTTAACATGTGTTTTAACCGAAACAAAAGTTTGAGACACCCTTTAGGGAGGAAAAGGTAAAATCGTGGTTATGCATTGATACTATGTTGTAGTCTCATCTTTTGTGAACCATTTATTTTTTCAATTTTTCTGATATCTTTAATAACAAAGAAACTAGACGGTTTTACTTTTTATTATGTGTTTTAACTGACGACTGCGATACGTGAGGAGGACATGTCTTATCATACCACTAAGAAGAAATTATTTCCTATATATAGTGTGAAAGAAAAAGAGTGTTCAAAGAAAAAGAATATGTGTAATGTACCTCTCGATATTTAAAGAGCCTCCAGGTAGACACCGAATCCGTATTACTTTCAATTCCACCAATTGGGGAAATTCCACCCCAAAACATCATAGAGCCTCCATTAAACAATATCGTCTCTCTTATGTTATTTTTTAATGTTAATTTAGTTTTGTTTCAGTTAAAATACATGTTAAGGAGTAAAACCACCTATTTTCTTTGTTATTTTCTTTATCTTTAAAAAGCTAAAGATATCAGGGAGATTCAAAAAACAAAATGTTCACAAAACATAATACTACAATACGATTCCGATCTATACACAGATTTGTACCCCGTTCCCCCTACAGGGTGTTTCAAACTTAACATAAGAAAAACATTACTTTTCTTCCACCCGGTTTAAGTACAAAAAGAATTTTAATTAAATCTTTGCACAACTGTGTAAATAGTAAAGAAATATCTAAGATAAAAAAAATTAGCGAAATTCGTTAATCCGTTCACGAAAAAATCAACTATGAAAATGAGCATACATTTTCTATATCCTTTGAGTTAATAACTTATGACTCGCAGTGTAGTGGAAATTTTTAATCCAACACCCAACATCAGCATTCACGCTCCAACTTTCTTAGTAATACCACTAGTGGTCGTATTACTTGTGGTACCACTAACCCAACCGCCCCATTCACGGCCTGATTTTAGATCCAACATCGAAAGTCGTACCACTAGAGGTACTACAAATCAGAGCGTGAATGGCCCTTTATCCATCCTGCCATTTCCAGGAAGGCGGACAAATCACCAAGGGATTGTAATGCTTAATGAATGAATGAATAAATGAATGAATGAAAGTACTATCGCAGGTATACAGTAGTAAAGTCAAAGTTATCTATAGTATTAGAAAATTTAACTTGCTGGAAAAACGTAATGTTTTAAGTGCATCAAATCAGAAAAAAAAACAAAAAAAATGAGGACTACGTGTTAGATAAATTGTACTAAATAATAATGTTCAATATCCTAAAAACATAACACAACATAATCGATTACCTCTTTCTTCTCCCAATTCATTAGAAAGTATATCGCTAAACAGAACACGAACAAAATGCTAACTGTTGCTATCCATACTTCTGCTGTAAATGTCATTAAATAAATATTTTCGACATACGACATTGAAGGTTTCTTCAACAGAAACCTTATCTTCCACGTATCTGCCTTCGCCAAAAAGTTAATAGCTCTGGCTCTCTCCTCCGTAAGCATCATGGCCGCTAAAACATAAGAAATCTTTGAAATATAGTTAGTTATTTTTAAACCTAGGTGACGGACAGAAAAATATGCTGCCCACTTACAAATAATAAAGAACAACAATTAGCGCTTCTTCTTCTTCTTATGCAATCAACTAAAATGTTCGCGATCACGTTTGACAATTTTTCTCTATACCTCGCAGTGTGTAATAAGTGTCCTTTGTTTCTTAGCCCTGTCCATTGTTTGACATTTCGGAGCCATGACATATTCTTTCTGCTCACTCATCTTCTTCCTTCGATATTTCCTTCAATTAAATTTTGCAGAAATTGGTATCTTCCGTTTCTAATTATGTGTCCCAAGTATACCGTTTTTCTCTGTTTAATAGGGAACTTGCAAAAAATTTTAAATATTAAAATGATATTAAAAAACATAAGGTAACATGATCTTAAAACGCTTGCATGCAAAAAAAAACAAATATTTTTAACCCGTACGCTAATTACGACGTTTTGAAAATGCTATAAAATTCAAATATCTTAGGAGGCTCTTGAACGTCCTTCTATTGGTTCGACGTCACCGGCCACGGTGAACTGGCGGAAACAACGCGATTAAGGTAGGTATCACGGGTATATTACATTTTAATAGTCTTTAATGAAAAATTCCTAGGTATTATTTATGTTCATCTTATATATTGTAATAAGTAGTTTCCCAATCAGCTTAGTTTTAAACTGAAATTGATAAAGTTGAGTGCTACTTTGTAAAGAGTTTAAAACGCATAATATGACGGACGAGGGTTTTTCAAAAGGTCAATCTGACTAACTTACCTACCGTTGATGTCTTCATGGTGGCAACTTTTATAAAAAGTAGTGAAAGCTATTCTATTGGAGAAATGCGAGGTGTCAAGGCAAATAAGTAAGAGTTATTAATAAGCATGTTTAAACCGTTTATAACAATAGTTTGGTACCATTATATTATAGTATACGGTTTACCCCGTGGGTTTGATCTACCTACCTCTAATCGAAGGATTTCGTATATCCTGGAAAAGATTAGGGTGTAATTTGCATTATAATAAAGATTATATTTTATTGTAATGTTTATTAGTACCTACTGGAGCCTTTCATTATTGTGTTCAAAGCCTTCTGAGAAAAGATTATGGTGATTAGCAGCAACAAAATCCTTCTTTACAAAGTTAATAATACGCATAAATAAGAAGAATCATTATTGTAATTTTACAAGTTAATATCTTTATCATCTCAGCTTATACTTACACCGCATCCCTCGGTAGACCGCAAGCTATAGTAGAAACCCGACTGTAGACCGCATACTATAGTAGCACCAATACTTTTTAGTTACTCTTACTTTTATTACTAAAAGTTTTGTTTATTTTTAAGTTACTTGTTTCTTCTTTGTTCTTCAACACAAGAAACGAACAAAGTAATTTCATAAAAAAGAACTTTTTGCTACATGTCAACAGAGATAAAATGTTAATATTTTGCCTGTCACAGAAAAAATCATTTTTGCCACAGAGTAAAACAAGATATTTCAACTATATTATTTATCTATGGGCAAACTGCATTAAATGCAATGGCAGTAGATAGGCAAAGCGGTTTCTGGCGCAACCCCTAAATCGCAACCCTTAAATATTAATAAATGCCAAACGGCTTAACGTAGGATGACGTGTGACGTATCGTTGGAAAGGGGATGAAAAAGGGGGTTGAACTCAGTATGTGGCGTGCGCATCGGAATATGCCAAAAGGGCATTACGTCATATCTTCTTTTCTATTGGTCCGATTTTGACGTAAGAGGGCTCGTCGGAACGGGGAGGGGGTAACGAACACATAAAAAAGATGGCGGCAGTGCCAAAAGGGCATTACGTCATATCTTCGTTTCTATTGGTCCGATTTTGACGTAAGAGGGCTCGTCGGAACGGGGAGGGGGTAACGAACAAAAAAACAAAGATGGCGGCAGTGCCAAAACGGCATTACAGCATATCTTCGTTGCTATTGGTCCGATTTTGACGTATGGGGTGTCAAATGAAAGCGGTGGCGACACAGAAGCCAACTGTCAATTCTTCTTCTTCTTTTCGTTTGTCAATTCTTCTTCTTCTTTTTTCGTCCGTTAAATCTTATGTCAACGATTGCGTGGAAAAGCCAACTGTCAATTCTTCTTCTGTCAACGTTCAATATTAACTGTCAGTTCTTCTTCTTTTCCGTATAGTGCCTAACAGAACGTGAGATTTGACGTATGACGTGACATTTATGTGTGACGTGGCAAAGCGCTGACATTCGACGCAGAACGTGACATTTGACGTAGATATGTGACATTGTTCAGTTTTCCGTCCGACATTTGACGCAGAACGTGACATTTATGAGACATTGTGACACTGAGCATGTTCAGTACTGATATGAATCCCACCGAGTACATACATAGGGTTATGGAATTTCAAACTAAACTTAATCAGTTAAATAAAGATATTAAATCATATGAGGATATAAAACAAATTAAAAGACATTTCGATAGTTTGCATATTGAGGACAAAACGTGGAAGCCTGAAGAGTTGAATTTACAGCAGCAGCAGCAAGGTCTTTACGCTTTTAGAAAACTACCACAAGCTACATATCCATTGAGACGTATTCAGCCTACACCATGGGTGCCAGCAACAACACCAGCGAGTATGTGAAAAGTGAAATAGACAATGTCTTTGCAATGTCTTGTGTAATATTAGCATCTATATTTATCTTAATTTTAAAAATTATGTTTGAAATTGTAAAGAGAAAATTTGAATCTTCATGTAATATAAGACTTGATCAGTAAATAAGGTGTTTAAATAAAAAAGCAAAAATCTCTCTCTAAAAATATTTATTTATACATAGAAAAATTACAATGGTAATATTGTATAAGAAAACCAGTGACGTAGACGATCCACATTTCTTTCTGTACACGAAAATAGTCCAACGGCGTGACAGGGGTTTGTAGCAGGACCAACGTTTCCAGTAGCAAGAGGCGTGCCATCAAACTTGCAAACATCAATAATAAGGGGAAAAACTCCAAAAATGTGACATTTCTTGCTTAAAAATTCTGCTTTTTGTTCTCCTCGAACGTATATGTAATCGGCTGCATACAACAACTTGGTTTCTAGTATTTCATTTATTTTGGACAATTCTACTGCTCCATCAGAATATCGAATGCCAAGCAGTTTTTTCTCCACGTATGATGCTGTCTTCTTATCATCATTACTTAGCGCGTTGAATGGTTTCGGAGGTAAAAAGATGTAATGACTTCGTTTAAAACCTATTTCGATGGTAAGTTCTTTGGGAACAAACCACCCGTCCACAGCGAATCCCTGAATATCTACGAATGCTACTCTCATGATGACTGCTCTTGTACTACTGACACTTTATGCGTCTAATTTAGACTTTTTACAATTTCGGTAAGTGGGTAGTACTCCATTACGCAGTCGTGAATTATAATGCAGTAGGCCTTGGTATTTTCGGGAAAACCATTATGTGCTTCAATATCTAGTTTTACGTCAACAGTGGATGCTTTCATGCTTTCTTCTTGTTTTGAACAGTCGATGACGAACAATGCACGATTCTTGAAAGCTGAGAAATCGAGTAGAGGTCGCTTTTGGTGGGAATGTACGTAGCTGGGATAAAATTCGGTATAGTTGAAATAGGCCTCGTTGTAGTCAGTTTTGCTGAAATCCAACTGCATTCTCTCGTTTGGCCAATATTCTCCATTTAAGGATAATCTAATACTTTGGATGCTAACATTGTCAAATAAGGTAGGATCAGCTGTAATCGTGTTACGTTTGCCTGTTTGAAAGAAAACAATGACATAACGTGGTCTTTCAACTGATGTGCTAGTTTTGACGGCCCAAACTTCACGCCTAGCACCTTTGGTAATGGTAGGCAATTCGTGCAATTCCCACTTTCTAAATGGAATAACTATAGGTTGATCTTGTTGAATGGACTTCATTAGTTCTAGTTTAATTTCGTCATTTGGAAATATGTGCTTCACTCTGAGTTCAATGTTGGTGATGTTAATCTTTGCTTTTGTAGTTTCATCAGTAATAATTAAACAATCGTTGTCGTTTCGAGCTCGAACTAGTCTTATTGTTTGACGACCACACGTAATCATTGGATAATCGTTGAAAATGTTAAAAATATGCTTAAGAGGTATCTGTATGTTGAATGAATTATCTGCATCGTGTAGAATGGGATCATTAGGGTAATTCCAACCCGCCATAACCATATAATGGGAATCTTCTTGATTGTAACACGTCATGGCACGTACAGCACTTACGATACCAGGATCCCGCACTGTTTCCATCTCCCGTGCGCTTTCGCTGTACGTACACGAATCGAAAAGAAAAGCACCCACATTGTTGGCTAGTTTGACTACGCCAGATCCTTCTTTATCGACGAGTGATCCTTTAATGCACAACAAGGTTTCGCTCATTGCAAAAAACGAGTCAACTTGATTAATGCTAAATTCTACAATATCATTACAGTTGAATGATTTGATGAATGGTGCATAAGTTCGGTATTCGGCCTTTCGAATCGACTCATCAAACATTGGCTTACGATAAATATCGAATATTGGAGGCATTACGCTGCTGTCGTTTGAACGAGCTCGTTTTCCATACATTGTTGTCATTTTTTAGTTTAAAACCAAGTGATTGTAAAAACAATTTTTTTGCGAACGTAAGAGGTTTCCGCTTCGACACAACTAATGGTGTTCTTTTAATACGATATTGTCGCTTGGACGGTTGCACAACTAATGGTGTTCTTTTAATACGATGTTGTCGCTTGGACGGCTGCACAACTAATGGTGTCCTTTGAGCAGTAGATGACCTTATTACTAGTCCCATTTCCCTCTTGATCTAAGTTCCAGCACCAATGTGCTCTCTTCTCCTCTAAAGTTTACAGGTCGTCCTTCTTGATCGAGAGCCAAGACAGTGATATTGGTAAGTTCACGCTGCGGCACAACGGGTAAATACAACAAATTGTGAGGAGTTTCGTCAATTGCGTACCCAGGATTTGATTGTATGACAAATTCGTAGATCGTATGAGCAGGTCTGTTACCGTCGAAGGCTCCAGTACTAATGTTACATTCAAAGCGTATGCTAGATACTTTAATAATCCTAACAGGTAGATTCGAAGTATGTATCCGTCCAGGATTGAGTATTGCCGGAGAAAATCCCAATACTGTACCAAGGCTATCAGGTTGCTTAAACGAAATCCTATATTTGCTAAATATTTGACACTGCAACGTGTTGTGGTTAGGTTTTAGACTAAATATCGATTCTGGTTTAAGCTCATTGTCAGCACCCAGTTTCTTTTGTATGTATTCTTCAATATCGGCAATTTCATAACATCCATCGGGAAAAGCAAAGTTTTGCCATTTGTTTTTGTCATTGCAGTAATAAAACTTGTTATTTTCAATGTTCGGTATACTGTTGTAGGAATGGAAGGCACGAAGAGCTATTTCGTAATCTTTTTTCGGATCCAACACGATTGGTGTGGGTGGTTGAAATGAAAATGTATAAGTGGTGCTAACTACTCTCAACAACTGCGACATGATGACTGATTCAAGTCGATAGATTAATAGGTTTATATATATAGTTGAATAAACACCAATTTTTTT
Source organism: Diabrotica virgifera virgifera (assembly GCF_917563875.1). Taxonomy (NCBI): domain Eukaryota; kingdom Metazoa; phylum Arthropoda; class Insecta; order Coleoptera; family Chrysomelidae; genus Diabrotica; species Diabrotica virgifera. Next base: position 272,431,968 of record NC_065445.1, on the reverse strand, counting down.
TCACATATTTTTTATTTGTTCTAAAGCAAGTTTACATAAATGACAAGATGCTTGAGAATCGGGTGGTCCATCCCAGTGAGTCCTCCAATCTGGTCTGTTGTAATGTACGAAGCACGGAAGTAGTATCTGCAAGTTAAATTCTCCTCGATATTCCCCAGGTAATTTATGCCATATACTTAACAATTCTGAAGGTCTAACAGTCCGTATAATATACTCTAGCGGTATGTGTTTTAGTTCTTCTTCACTATATTCCGTAAAACATTTTTCGCGAAACATATGGGACATAAGCAATCTACTACTGTCCATTATATAAAAATTTTAAGCATAAATGCCCACAAACGATTTGATTGTAAGTTTGATACTGGTGATTATTGTAGAAAATTCTGGCACGTGCACCCAGATATTTCACAAGTTCTTTGGTCGGCTTCAAATTACCAAATGAATCGAAATATTCCACGTCGTTGTTTATCTTTCTATATGCTACCCAATGTGTTCCGTTATGCGCGGACACATCCAAGTTAACTATTGCACATTCTCGTTGTCGAGGACCGTCTCTAGGCAGAGCGTCATTCATGAAAACTCCTCGAAAATGTGGTATGTTAAGTATTTTCGCGTAATGTGCAATGTCCAAGTCGTACAGCGGACGATTGGGCAGCTTTATTGGAAGTTTTTTTTCAAATACAAGCCGAATCCGCCTCTGGGTTTCTTACGTAGGTACAGACCCGAACCGATATGTTCCATTGCCTTATTATGACGTATATCCTCCTCCAATTTCTTTTGGGCATTTTTTGCGTCGACCACAGTTTTTGCCACCCCCGCAGCACCTCCTGCTAAAGCCCCCAGTGCCGAAAGACCAGCAAAGAGAGGTATGAGGGGTAGGAAACCTCCAGATTTTAGTGGTAGTACGCGAGGAACATCAATTTCTTTTCGGCCGCCAAGTCTTTTGATTATGGATTTTGCAATTCGTACAGCAGTCAAAGCAGTATCGTGTAACGATGCTCCTCTCTTCATGGACTTTGCAATTTTTGAGACAACATCGCGATTGAAAGAGTAACGCCCCTTTCTTCCACGACGTAACTGACATCCCATTCCCAATTTTCTTTTCGTCTTCATTCCACCGGTTACAAGTAAGGCAGCAGTTTTTTCACCAAAGCTAGCGTCTTTCGACTTGAATCGCTCCCAGGCTCTATTTTCCAATTCTTTATCGGCCTTGTGACGTTCTTCGAGAGATGAATGCTGCGAGTAAGCGATATCGTGTTGTTTACAAGCTGCGTCTAATGGATTAATACCTGGATCTCCACGTGCAAGACGTTTTTGTAGTTTTGTTCCAGCTATAAAGAACGTATTTTTTTTTTTACTTATAAAACACAACAAAATTGTCGCAAAGTTACTTACGTCCACAGTACTGATAACCGCCAGGAATATGTAGCTCAAATGGCAGTTTATTAATTAAAGAGTTCACGAGACCTCCTCCTTCGACGACCAACATTGGACTGATGCCATGCAAGTGATGACATCTATAATATATTGCCGTACTTATGTACTACACTTGCCACACGATGAAGATCGTTCAACAAGAGCAGACGTTGCCAATTGATAATCTGGACATTGTCCAGAAAGTGACAGTCAGTAAACATGGTAAATTGCTACCAAACTCATTTAGAGCCATTATTTGCGGTCCAAGTGGGTGCGGAAAAACGAATGTCATGCTATCACTATTATTTAATCCGAATGGCGCCAAATTCAAAAATGTCTATGTTTATTCGAAATCCCTTTTTCAACCGAAATACCAACTACTGCAAGATGTAATAGCCCAAGTCAAAGGTGTTGGGTACTTTCCATTCAAAGACAATGAAGAAATTATCAGTCCAGATGAAGCACAACCAAACTCAATTTTTTTATTTGACGATGTTGCATGTGATGGTCAACAGAAGATTCGCGAGTATTATTCCATGTGCAGACATAAAAATATCGATGCCGCTTATTTATGTCAAACATATTCAAAAATACCGAAGCAGCTAATAAGAGACAATTGTAACATGATTGTATTATTCAAGCAGGACGAGATAAATTTGAAGCATATATTTGATGAACACGTATCGCCAGACATGTCGTTTGATGAATTTAAAAAAATGTGTTCAGAATGTTGGACGACAGACCGCTATGGTACTTTGGTCATTATGAAAGATTTTCCCCTTAACAATGGCCGATACCGCAAAGGATTTGATAAATATATAAAATTGTAAGTTGATGTATTGTTTAGTTGTCAACAAAATGTCTTATGATGCGGTCGCCATTGCCATGCGCAAGAAGAAAGTTGCCGAATTGGCTAGATCAATTCGCAAAAAATATTTGGCATTGAAATTAGGCAAGACAGAACAAGATGAGTCACTAAATAAACTTTTTAAACCAATCTCGAAACCACTCAAGAATATTGCGCAATCATCAAAAACGTTGCATCATGCTATCGATAACAAGTTTAGACAAGTTAAAAAAGAAGAAGAAGAGGTGAAAAAGGAACAAGTAGGACTAAAAAAAGAGCCAGATAGAGAGGAAAATCCTACACCACCATTATCATTTATAAGTGATGGAGATGTGTTTGAAAACAACGATAAAGAAGATGAAGAATACGAAGATAACATAGAAACAAACCAATCGCAAGATGAAGTATCCGAACAAGTATTTCAAGATTACCTAGACCAATATCATTCTCTAATTCAACCTTACGTGATAAATCACGGGATATCTTCAGATCAAATAGATAAGGTATACGGTCCAACCTATGATAGCAAAACGGCAAAATGGGCACTTGGTTCCACTGATATTAATTTCACTCGGGATGGTAGGATTGTAACGAAAGGAAAATATGTTAAAGGGACACGTGGACTATATGAGTTAATATTTTACAAAGACCCTGATCATTTTAAAGAAGAAGACGTTAAAGACTATATTTCATTGTTGGATATAACCGGCGCTCATAAAAGACGGGATGGTACACTAAAGGGAACCCACGGCTACAAGTGGAAGGAAATTATTAAACCTAATCTTCCATCATTAATACCTCAACGTCGTCATACAGAAACTAGTAGAGGAGATGTCGGTTCTGGATTACCTACGCATTTGACATAGGATCCTGGACACCCATATAAAAAGCATGGAAAACGGAAAGTTTACCATGGACAGTAAAGTCCTTTGTGAACATTTAAGTCAAACTTGGACAAAAATTCAATACAAATTAAATGGGGTCAATTATTTGTTACACATTATGCAGTCTAGGTTGGACTGGACTATTCTAAATAAAATTTCTAAGATAATCACATTCAAAAAGTGTTTTTGTGTTAGGAAATAAAATATCAAGATATTACTTATTATTTATTAAAGATATTACAATAGTTCCAGTAATTTTAAGATAGTTTTTCTTTGCAGTTCTGCCTTTTTATTTAAACCTAAATTCATTAGTTCAGTAATAATTTTACGTTTCTGAAGCATTTTTTCTTTGTATGATTTTCGTATGGTCATCCCACGTTCAGTTTTGTAAAATTGTCTTCTCTTTTCATTGGCTTCGTCTTTTCTTTTAATACCTTCCTCACCTCTTTCACACTTGCAGGTTGATTTCACGTGTAGTTCATGCACTGAAGCATATTTTTCTAGATTGCTAACGCCTCTGCTCGCTAGGGTAGAAATTTCATTACGTATACTTCGACAGAATTTTCCTCTCGAATGTAACCACTCTAATTTAAATACACTTCTCTCGTAATGGGAGTGAGGTTTACCTAAAAGTCCATCTCCATCTCGACGAAGGGGTTTTTGACCATCAGCACATGCAATGTATCTTTAAACACCAACACAATGATCCAAACAAATAATTTTTCTAAACGTAGTTTTTGGATGTAGTCTTTTCCCTGCACGTTGTATTTTCTTCTTGTAAGCCAACATTGTAGATCCATTTGTAAAGTGAATTAATGAATGCAGATGTTCGTGTGCAGTACTTCCGTCGTCTGCTACTAAATGACAACGGCAAATGGAATACCATTTTACATTAGGAGCACATGCTAGAAGAGTAAAGTCACTCTCATTTAAGAGTAAATGATACCATTCTCTTGGTGACTCTTCGTAATCCTTTGCCATGTCCGCTGGCGAAAGAGCTTTAATACCACTGACACTCAAAAGAGCCAGATAGTCACTTTTTGACAAAATAGACATATCTTAACTGGCTATTTAATAACAAAGAACTGAAATCTCAAAACTGTCTCACTAGACTAAGAGTCCTTACGAAGTTGTTAAATTTATCTACCAGTACAGCCTCCCCCACCCTAACTTATTATTTCACGCATGCGCTATTACCATGGTCAAAGTCTCGTTGAATTTGCTGATATGCAGAACACGTGACGCCACGCTCAGATTTTTTATTTCACGCATGCGCCATTAACATGGGCAAAGTTCAAAAGATCGTTGTCTAGACTTGTTACAACAATTTGACTTGCTGTTCTGGCACACCCCCCAAATCGCAACCCCACGTTAGGTTAGGCCAGGGTAGCAGAGGGTAGCAGAGAATGTTGTGGGTAACGCTGAGACATGCTGTGACGCTCTGCTACCCTCTGCTATCCTGGCCTAACCTAACGTGGGGTTGCGATTTGGGGGGTGTGCCAGAACAGCAAGTCAAATTGTTGTAACAAGTCTAGACAACGATCTTTTGAACTTTGCCCATGTTAATGGCGCATGCGTGAAATAAAAAAATCTGAGCGTGGCGTCACGTTTTCTGCATATCAGCAAATTCAACGAGACTTTGACCATGGTAATAGCGCATGCGTGAAATAATAAGTTAGGGTGGGGGAGGCTGTACTAGTAGATAAATTTAACAACTTCGTAAGGACTCTTAGTCTAGTGAGACAGTTTTGAGATTTCAGTTCTTTGTTATTAAATAGCCAGTTAAGATATGTCTATTTTGTCAAAAAGTGACTATCTGGCTCTTTTGAGTGTCAGTGGTATTAAAGCTCTTTCGCCAGCGGACATGGCAAAGGATTACGAAGAGTCACCAAGAGAATGGTATCATTTACTCTTAAATGAGAGTGACTTTACTCTTCTAGCATGTGCTCCTAATGTAAAATGGTATTCCATTTGCCGTTGTCATTTAGTAGCAGACGACGGAAGTACTGCACACGAACATCTGCATTCATTAATTCACTTTACAAATGGATCTACAATGTTGGCTTACAAGAAGAAAATACAACGTGCAGGGAAAAGACTACATCCAAAAACTACGTTTAGAAAAATTATTTGTTTGGATCATTGTGTTGGTGTTTAAAGATACATTGCATGTGCTGATGGTCAAAAACCCCTTCGTCGAGATGGAGATGGACTTTTAGGTAAACCTCACTCCCATTACGAGAGAAGTGTATTTAAATTAGAGTGGTTACATTCGAGAGGAAAATTCTGTCGAAGTATACGTAATGAAATTTCTACCCTAGCGAGCAGAGGCGTTAGCAATCTAGAAAAATATGCTTCAGTGCATGAACTACACGTGAAATCAACCTGCAAGTGTGAAAGAGGTGAGGAAGGTATTAAAAGAAAAGACGAAGCCAATGAAAAGAGAAGACAATTTTACAAAACTGAACGTGGGATGACCATACGAAAATCATACAAAGAAAAAATGCTTCAGAAACGTAAAATTATTACTGAACTAATGAATTTAGGTTTAAATAAAAAGGCAGAACTGCAAAGAAAAACTATCTTAAAATTACTGGAACTATTGTAATATCTTTAATAAATAATAAGTAATATCTTGATATTTTATTTCCTAACACAAAAACACTTTTTGAATGTGATTATCTTAGAAATTTTATTTAGAATAGTCCAGTCCAACCTAGACTGCATAATGTGTAACAAATAATTGACCCCATTTAATTTGTATTGAATTTTTGTCCAAGTTTGACTTAAATGTTCACAAAGGACTTTACTGTCCATGGTAAACTTTCCGTTTTCCATGCTTTTTATATGGGTGTCCAGGATCCTATAGCCGAAAAGACTAATACAAATGGAGCGACTGTTTGTCATATTTGTGAGAAACGCTTTTTGGCTACAGATACAATTGTAGTAGATCACAACCATTTTACCGGAGAGGTACGTGGATTTGCACACCAAGCATGTAATTTGAACTTTAAAAAATTATTTGTTGTTCCCGTGGTTTTTCACAATTTTAGTGGTTACGATTCGCATTTTATGATTATTGATTTATGCAAACATGGGCACTTGAGTCTACTTCCAATTAATAAAGAAAAATATATTTCATTTACATTACACTCTGACGAACATCAAATTAAATTACGATTTATTGATTCACTAAGATTTATGGGAGCTTCACTCGACGAATTAGCATCAATTTTAGACACATCGGAAAAGAAGATTTTAAAACGAGAATTTAGTAATTTAGATGATGATACATTCAATTTGTTAACTTGTAAAGGAGTATTTTGTTACGATTATATCGATAGCGTGGAAAAATTAGATGAAACTTCTTTACCCAACATTAGGCATTTTTATAATAAGCTAAATAATGAATATATTAGTGAAGAGAAGTATGCTCATGCGCAGAATGTTTGGAATAAATTTAATTGTAAAAATTTGGGTGAATACAGCGATTTGTATTTGAAAACAGATATTCTGCTGCTGGCTGATGTGTTTGAGCAGTTTCGACAAAAATGTCGAGACACGTATAAACTAGATCCTGCTTGGTATTATACCATGCCAGGATACACGTGGGATTGTATGCTGAGATACACAAAATGTAAATTAGAATTGCTAAAAGATGTGGATATGATTTTGTTCATGGAAAAAGCCATAAGAGGCGGAATATCTGTTTGCAGCAACAGGTATTCGGAGGCCAACAACAAATACATGTCGACGTATGACCCCACACAACCCTCTAAATACATCATGTATTTAGACGTGAATAATCTGTATGGTTGGGCCATGAGTGAGGCTTTACCAATAGGAGGATTCAAATGGATTGAAGATGGTACCAAATTTGGTGTTGCATCAAAATCCACTAATCTTCCCGAAGGTCATATTGATATTATGTCAATACCAAATGATGCGAAAGAGGGCTATTTTTTCCAAGTTGACTTGGAGTATCCACGCGAATTGCATGATAAACACAAAGATTTTCCATTTGCTGCCGAACACCGCATTCCGCCCGGTTCAAAATTGCCAAAGTTAATACCAACCTTATATCACAAAACAAAATATATTATTCATTATAGAAATCTTAAACAGGCATTAGAGAACGGTTTAATTTTAACAAAGATACACAGAGTGTTGAAATTTAAACAATCTGCGTGGCTGCGACCATATATTGAGTTAAATACCAACTTACGAACAGCAGCCACAAGTAGCTTCGAAAAAAATCTCTTTAAATTAATGAATAATGCTGTGTTCGGTAAGACAATGGAGAACATAAGACGTCATCGTATCGTAAAATTATGTAAAAAATGGCATGGAAGGTACGGAGCTAAAAATTTGATTGCAAGTAGTCGATTTCATAGTCGAACGATCTTTCATGAGAATTTGGTGGCTATCGAACTGAAAAAATCAGAAGTATGCTTTAATAAACCCCTGTATATAGGCGCAGCAATCCTTGATATATCCAAATTATGTATGTACGATTTTCATTATAACTTTATGCTTCCAACGATGGGAGAAGAAAACTGTTCATTGCTGTACATGGACACAGACAGCTTTATTTATGAACTGCAATGTTCAGATGCATAGGATCCTGGACACCCATATAAAAAGCATGGAAAACGGAAAGTTTACCATGGACAGTAAAGTCCTTTGTGAACATTTAAGTCAAACTTGGACAAAAATTCAATACAAATTAAATGGGGTCAATTATTTGTTACACATTATGCAGTCTAGGTTGGACTGGACTATTCTAAATAAAATTTCTAAGATAATCACATTCAAAAAGTGTTTTTGTGTTAGGAAATAAAATATCAAGATATTACTTATTATTTATTAAAGATATTACAATAGTTCCAGTAATTTTAAGATAGTTTTTCTTTGCAGTTCTGCCTTTTTATTTAAACCTAAATTCATTAGTTCAGTAATAATTTTACGTTTCTGAAGCATTTTTTCTTTGTATGATTTTCGTATGGTCATCCCACGTTCAGTTTTGTAAAATTGTCTTCTCTTTTCATTGGCTTCGTCTTTTCTTTTAATACCTTCCTCACCTCTTTCACACTTGCAGGTTGATTTCACGTGTAGTTCATGCACTGAAGCATATTTTTCTAGATTGCTAACGCCTCTGCTCGCTAGGGTAGAAATTTCATTACGTATACTTCGACAGAATTTTCCTCTCGAATGTAACCACTCTAATTTAAATACACTTCTCTCGTAATGGGAGTGAGGTTTACCTAAAAGTCCATCTCCATCTCGACGAAGGGGTTTTTGACCATCAGCACATGCAATGTATCTTTAAACACCAACACAATGATCCAAACAAATAATTTTTCTAAACGTAGTTTTTGGATGTAGTCTTTTCCCTGCACGTTGTATTTTCTTCTTGTAAGCCAACATTGTAGATCCATTTGTAAAGTGAATTAATGAATGCAGATGTTCGTGTGCAGTACTTCCGTCGTCTGCTACTAAATGACAACGGCAAATGGAATACCATTTTACATTAGGAGCACATGCTAGAAGAGTAAAGTCACTCTCATTTAAGAGTAAATGATACCATTCTCTTGGTGACTCTTCGTAATCCTTTGCCATGTCCGCTGGCGAAAGAGCTTTAATACCACTGACACTCAAAAGAGCCAGATAGTCACTTTTTGACAAAATAGACATATCTTAACTGGCTATTTAATAACAAAGAACTGAAATCTCAAAACTGTCTCACTAGACTAAGAGTCCTTACGAAGTTGTTAAATTTATCTACCAGTACAGCCTCCCCCACCCTAACTTATTATTTCACGCATGCGCTATTACCATGGTCAAAGTCTCGTTGAATTTGCTGATATGCAGAACACGTGACGCCACGCTCAGATTTTTTATTTCACGCATGCGCCATTAACATGGGCAAAGTTCAAAAGATCGTTGTCTAGACTTGTTACAACAATTTGACTTGCTGTTCTGGCACACCCCCCAAATCGCAACCCCACGTTAGGTTAGGCCAGGGTAGCAGAGGGTAGCAGAGAATGTTGTGGGTAACGCTGAGACATGCTGTGACGCTCTGCTACCCTCTGCTATCCTGGCCTAACCTAACGTGGGGTTGCGATTTGGGGGGTGTGCCAGAACAGCAAGTCAAATTGTTGTAACAAGTCTAGACAACGATCTTTTGAACTTTGCCCATGTTAATGGCGCATGCGTGAAATAAAAAAATCTGAGCGTGGCGTCACGTTTTCTGCATATCAGCAAATTCAACGAGACTTTGACCATGGTAATAGCGCATGCGTGAAATAATAAGTTAGGGTGGGGGAGGCTGTACTAGTAGATAAATTTAACAACTTCGTAAGGACTCTTAGTCTAGTGAGACAGTTTTGAGATTTCAGTTCTTTGTTATTAAATAGCCAGTTAAGATATGTCTATTTTGTCAAAAAGTGACTATCTGGCTCTTTTGAGTGTCAGTGGTATTAAAGCTCTTTCGCCAGCGGACATGGCAAAGGATTACGAAGAGTCACCAAGAGAATGGTATCATTTACTCTTAAATGAGAGTGACTTTACTCTTCTAGCATGTGCTCCTAATGTAAAATGGTATTCCATTTGCCGTTGTCATTTAGTAGCAGACGACGGAAGTACTGCACACGAACATCTGCATTCATTAATTCACTTTACAAATGGATCTACAATGTTGGCTTACAAGAAGAAAATACAACGTGCAGGGAAAAGACTACATCCAAAAACTACGTTTAGAAAAATTATTTGTTTGGATCATTGTGTTGGTGTTTAAAGATACATTGCATGTGCTGATGGTCAAAAACCCCTTCGTCGAGATGGAGATGGACTTTTAGGTAAACCTCACTCCCATTACGAGAGAAGTGTATTTAAATTAGAGTGGTTACATTCGAGAGGAAAATTCTGTCGAAGTATACGTAATGAAATTTCTACCCTAGCGAGCAGAGGCGTTAGCAATCTAGAAAAATATGCTTCAGTGCATGAACTACACGTGAAATCAACCTGCAAGTGTGAAAGAGGTGAGGAAGGTATTAAAAGAAAAGACGAAGCCAATGAAAAGAGAAGACAATTTTACAAAACTGAACGTGGGATGACCATACGAAAATCATACAAAGAAAAAATGCTTCAGAAACGTAAAATTATTACTGAACTAATGAATTTAGGTTTAAATAAAAAGGCAGAACTGCAAAGAAAAACTATCTTAAAATTACTGGAACTATTGTAATATCTTTAATAAATAATAAGTAATATCTTGATATTTTATTTCCTAACACAAAAACACTTTTTGAATGTGATTATCTTAGAAATTTTATTTAGAATAGTCCAGTCCAACCTAGACTGCATAATGTGTAACAAATAATTGACCCCATTTAATTTGTATTGAATTTTTGTCCAAGTTTGACTTAAATGTTCACAAAGGACTTTACTGTCCATGGTAAACTTTCCGTTTTCCATGCTTTTTATATGGGTGTCCAGGATCCTATTATAAAGATACTCTGTCTTTGACATATTCATATTGAGGTCTCATTTTTCATATTCTTTATGTATTCTTCTAAACATATAGTCTGTCTTCTTCATCATTCGCTACGACTACCTGATCATCTGCGAAAAACAAGGTTGCTAGATATTTACCACCGCCTCTGTCTATTCCCATTCCGGATAATTGTTTCCTCCACTGCTCTAGCTATGATTGAATATATTTTGAATAAAGTCGGAGGCAGACAACATCCTTGTTTAAACTACTTTGTTATTGGAAATGATTCACATATACAGTTTCCTTCTTTAACGACATTTCTTGTGCATTTATTTACCTATTTTAATTGTAATGTATGAAAAATATTAGTATTTGTATATACGGGGTGGCTCACGAATTTATTCGTGAAATAGAAGTTATAAAATAAGGAAATTTTAAAAGTCCAGATTAGAAATTTTCGTTGGAATTACTCTAGTGTGTGAAAATATTAGTACTTGTATATACCGTGTTGATCAAAAAAATTACTTATAGACGAAAGAATGGAAGACTTCTGTATAATAGTGGACATTTGACTAGTTTATTTGAAAGAACAATAATAAGTAGGCTGGTGACGAGCAGTTGATGTTGGGCTTGCGTATTTGACACCTCATACGTCACAATCGAACCGATAATAGGTCACGTTTAATGTTTCACGTCAAATGTCACGTCCTTCGTCAACCGACACGTCCTACGTCAAATGTCACGTCATTCACGTCACGTCATTCACGTTCTGCGTCGAATTTCACGAAGGCACAGACGATCACAGAGCGGTATAAGGGGTCAGCAGAGTGTAGCAGAGCGAAGCAGAAGGTAATAGAGATTAGCAGACGGTAGCAGAAGATAGCAAGTCGAATGTCACGTCATTCACGTTCAAATGTCACGTCCTACGTCACATGTCACGTCATTCACGTCACGTCATTCACGTTCTGCGTCGAATTTCACGTCATTCAGGTCACGTCATTCACGACACGTCATTCACGTCACGTCATTCACGTCACTCATTCACGTTCAAATGTCACGTTCTGCGTCGAATTTCACGTCATTCACGACACGTCATTCACGTCACGTCATTCACGTCACTCATTCACGTTCAAATGTCACGTTCTGCGTCGAATTTCACGTCATTCACGTCACGTCATTTACGTCCTACGTCACATGTCACGTCATTCACGTCACGTCATTCACGTTCTGCGTCGAATTTCACGTCATTCACGTCCTACGTCGAATGTCACATATCTACGTCAAATGTCACGTTCTGCGTCGAATTTCACGTGATTCACGTCCTACGCCAAATGCCACCTTCTGCGTCAAATGTCGGACGGAAAACTGAACAATGTCATATAAATGTCACGTCATACGTCAAATGTCACGTTCTGTTAGGCACTATACGGAAAAGAAGAAGAATTGACAGTTAATATTGAACGTTAACAGAAGAAGAATTGACAGTTGGCTTCTGTGTCGTTACCGCTTTCATTTGACACCCCATACGTCAAAATCGGACCAATGACAACAAAGATGTCGAATGTCACGTTCTGTTAGGCACTATACGGAAAAGAAGAAGAATTGACAAACGAAAAGAAGAAGAAGAATTGACAGTTGGCTTCTGTGTCGTCACCGCTTTTATTTGACACCCCATACGTCAAAATCAGACCAATAGCAACAAAGATATGCTGTAATGCCGTTTTGGCACTGCCGCCATCTTTGTTTTTTGTCTCAACTTATTCGTTACCCCCTCCACGTTCCAACGAGCCCTCTTACGTCAAAATCGGACCAATAGAAAAGAAGATATGACGTAATGCCCTTTTGGCACTGCCGCCATCTTTGTTTTTTGTCTCAACTTATTCGTTACCTCCTCCCCGTTCCGACGAGCCCTCTTACGTCAAAATCGGACCAATAGAAAAGAAGATATGACGTAATGCCCTTTTGGCATATTCCGATGCGCACGCCACATACTGAGTTCAACCCCCTTTTTCATCCCCTTTCCAACGATACGTCACACGTCATCCTACGTTAAGCCGTTTGGCATTTATTAATATTTAAGGGTTGCGATTTAGGGGTTGCGCCAGAAACCGCTTTGCCTATCTACTAATGGCCCACCCCGAACGGACAAACGATACGAGTGGCCTGTGACGTCAGACCTCAGGTCTCGCTTTTGAAGTTGTTTAAACGGAAATTTTAGGCGCGGAACTTTGATTAGATGTTGTACGTACACTATTCATTGTTAAGACGTAATATTTTGAATATAACATTTTAAAACATAAATTAACAATTTTATGCAAAAAAAAATTTTAGTGCAAGTTCCCTATTGTGCATAGCAGTTGCCGTTCTGTACCAATTCTTCTCAGGATTTCTTCAGTTGTTATTTGTGCGGTCCAGGGAACTTTAATATTTGTCGCTAAATCCACATCTCGAATGCCTCTAGCTTATTCATTGTGTTTATTTTTAAAGTTCATCCTTCTATGCCAGGGGTGGCCAAGCTTCTTAATAGTCCGAGCCACTTTTCACAAGTTGAAGTTTTTCGCGAGTCGCAATAAAATACTTATTCAAAAAGTATCCTATGTATAGAAGGTATTTTCAATTTTTTTAACAGAACTTTTACTTACTGAAAACCGAAATACAATTACGAAATATTTAAACTTAATTACATTTTTGTTTTCCTTCTTTTGATAATTCTTTAGAATTTGGTGATTAATATGTGACTTCTCAGTAATTCTTTTAGATGCTGGTTAGGTAATATTGATCGGTGTTAGGATTTCACGAATTATAAAATGGAATAACATGGTCCACACAAGTACGTTGGTCCTAATATGGAAATAATTCGATAAGCATTCTTTTTTAGGGTACCTTCTTGGATTCTGGTACAAATTTCTAAAATTCGGTATTCGGCGTCGACTTATAGTTTTATTTTCGAGCTTGATCTTCTTGCGTCTGCGTCTCTATTAATTTTAATTCTCCAGATGTTGTTTGGGTCATATATTGGTAATAATAAAAAATTCACCTTATGAACTATGTTCATTTCAAACGAATTCGGAAAAAAATGAAGAGACGATTTAACATATTTTAAGTCTTCAAATCTATTTTGGAGTTCGGTCAATATTCCTTCCGGCTTTTTTATATACCTACTCGTTAAGTTTTTCTAGTATAATATGGTAAAAAATTTTTTCTAAGTCGAGTAAAATGACTTAAATGCAAAATGTGTACCTAATACAAATTACAAATTACATCTTAGCAAGAGTTATACAAAAATCGGTCTGGATTCGGTTGATTACTGACTTTTACATTGCGCCACTCTTATGTAATGTTCGTTAGCGCAGTTTTCGATGTGTCATATCTTTCTTATCTGGGATGGAAATGGAATCTGTTACAAAGTCTTTCATATTTGTTGTCAGTAAATTAAAAGACATTTTGAAACACATATTATGGAACGATAATAATTTTTTTTAAATCATATCTAATACAAAATTGAAAAATAACTCGGGTACAATCGAGAGCCACAAGTAATCCTTCAAAGAGCCGCATGTGGCTCGCGAGCCGCAGTTTGGCCACCCCTGTTCTATGCCATATAGGAGTACCGGCCATATCTAGAATTTCGGGAAACTTAGTCTTAGGTTCAGGTCGAAGTCACAGCTCGTAAAGACGTTTCTGAATTTTATGAATGCCCTTCTGGACCTTTCTATCCGACATCCAGTCTTCACATAGCCAAGTTCCCAGGTAGGGGAGACCGGGGCAAAACGAGGCTCGGGGCAGAACGGGAAATGCATCGGTGTGCATAAATCATAGTCGTCATAATATCGGCAATAGCGCCATTCGAACGAACGTGGGTTGACTCACTTTAGTCATTAGAAAAAAACTTCTAGTCCGTAGTGTGCTTCTTTACAGAGATAAATCCGTTTTCGTTTGTTTTGTTAAAAATTTTGGTGATATTTATAGAAGTGCTATAAGGTGAGAAAGCAAGTTTCATCACGCTTTTCATTGAAATATGATAGATACGTTACTGAATTTTAATATTGCGTGCTGTGAACCATTTTATATCTTTTACCTTAGAAATTACCAATTTTATTTGAAATGATGTCTGTTGGGCAAAAACGGTCAGGGCAAGACGGGATTATATCCCATCTTGCCCAGCTCTCATAAATTGATACTACTTTACAGCATTTAAACTTTGTAAGAAGAATCTGACTAAAACTGAAACTAATAAAAAAAAAGAATGTGTGTGTACTTTGTACGCACGTAAGAAGTTATACTTCTATTATAATATAATTTCAACGAAATATATATACCTACTTAACAGTTACAATACAAAAAATTAACAATAATTACCAAAAATGAACCAAAACTTAACAATGCCAAATATTAAAATAAAAGAAAAGAAAAAAAATATGAATCGTCCGGGATTTGAACCCGCAATCTCGCGATTTTTTTATCTCTGGTCCAATGCTCTACCAACAAGGCCATCAAGCCGCATGCTAGTTACCTTTCAGATATACATAATTATACATCACGGTGACAAGTGAAATATAAAAATAGATGTTTTATTATTTTACGCCCAAGGAAGACAAATCCAAAGACACAAAATTATAATAAAAAACCTTTTAAACCACCTTTTTCAAATTGCGCAAGTTGTATTATTAATATTAATGTTAATAAATGAAATATAAATATTTTGACGTTTCACAATTTGACAATTCACTTTTAACTGCAGTGCCTTAAAAATTTTAAAGCACTAGTGCCTTAAAGTAGCATTTTTAACGCTCCTATGGAGTCCTAAAAATTGCATTTTTAACACGTTTGTAGAAAAATATATTTAAAAACACTAATATATTCTTTCCACATCTTTTCTGGACTGATACATACATAAATTAAAACATTTTGAAGTATAACTTCAAAAATATAATATGAAAACTATTTAAAAAGGCAGTATAACTATTAACTAACCTTTGTTGTTTCTCTTCCCACAAATTTTAAAACGCAACAACCATACATAACCAAACCGTTAACCGTCCAAACCACAGCTGCGCTACAGCTGCCATATTGGATAATTTTTGACATGTCATTTGAACATCCAATCAGAACAAAGTTATAATGCGCATGCGCCGAGATCGTAGGTTTTAACATATAAAATTCACCCTCATATCGCGCGTAAAGAAGTATAACTTCAAAAAGAATGTGTGTGTACTTTGTACGCACGTAAGAAGTTATACTTCTATTTATATGATTTCAACGAAGTAGATATACTTAAAAGTTTATTTGTATTTTATTTAAAAATAAACTAACTTTGATATTACCACTTTCAAAAATTTTTTATTAAAACAACACCAAAAATTAAAAAAAAAAAAAAAAGAATAACAATCGTTCGTGTCAGGATTTGAACCCGGGACCTTCGCGTTATGTAGTCGAATGCTCTACCAATAACCCATCAGGGTTTTGTTATTACGGTTTCTTTGACGTAATTACAAACGAAGGTGACAAATAGATCAAGTGAAGTATTAAATATAAAAATGTTTAAAATACTTATTATCTTACTCCCAAGCAAGACAAATCCAAAGACACAAAAATTATAATAATTATATTCACTAAAAACACTAATATATTATTTTCAAACTTTAGTTGCGCTGATACATACACACATTGGATGATTTAGCAACTAACAACATACTGTCGCACAGTGGTTCCAAATGCTAAAAACGTGGTCATGAGGTGAAAAAACATCCCTATCTAGGAATTTCCATGTTTACAGTTGTTTTCTCAAATTATCGTAGAGTCGTAATAAGCAGGTAAAAGGATCAGACTGGATGTATTTTGGTTCCTAGCTCAGGAACAAGTGATCCATGTCCGAGGTTATTTTAGCCGACAGAGAAAGTGAAAAAGAACGCGTATATTGAAAACGCTGTAAAACGTTTTGTAGTTTATCAATTTTATTGCTGTAAAGCAGATTCTTATTTTTTAAGTATGTATTAATGTAAGATGTAAATTAACTTAAGATTTAGTAACAATAAAAGCCTTAAATTTGTTAATGCATAAATAGTAAAAATATACTTAAAATAATCAAAATTTTGTAAAGATACATTCAATAAGTACAAAATTCTGCATAATTCTGCGACTAGTGTTTATTAATCTTAAAATAGATAGTAAGAAGATACAGAATCACTTTGGTTTAGCTGCCTAGAACTGCCTATGCATTGCTGGCAATTGTTTGAATACAAAAGTGGGAAATGACGCATATTACATGATTCTCGCGATTGTTGAGTCTGTATGGGCGGTTGTACATAAGTAATAGGTTCTGAATATTGTACTTCGTAAAGAAAATGTATTGGTAATCAGCAATTTCCAACGTGATTTGTAATATAAAATTTTAAACAAATATGCGTTTAAAATAAAATCTTCGAATTTCTTTCGACCATAATGGATCCGCAATTTTGTTTAAAAAAAAAGTAATATTAGATGTGTAATCAGCCACCTTAAACTACTAAATTTGACAAAAAAATTGCATTTTGATTAATATTTTCAATTTCTTTCCCCCATGTTGAATCCGCCATTTTGTTTTTCAGAATAAGTGATGTCAGATTCGTAATCAGCGATGCCAAAAACCCTTGAGAACGAAAGTAATTACGAATTGTATAAACAATATACGCTTTTAAAGGTTCATGACCACGTTTTCGGCATTTGGAACCATTGTGTGTCGGTGTGCGACACTGACTCATCAGAAGATAATGAAGATTGTGGTTGCATCTACTGTGGATACTTATATTTGCAGTCAACTGAAGAATGGGTAGTGTGTAGTGTCTGCCATGGCTCATAATTCCTGAGCAGGTTTTGAGGATGAAGACGAAGTTGCTCATGTTTATGGACTTTGCCAGCCTGACTAAAATACATTCCCATCTTACCCCGTAGCATTTCCCGTTTTGCCCCGTAACCGGGGCAAAATGGGAATTTCGCACTGATAAGTTAAATTCTTTATAACCAAATAGCTAAGCAATTTTAATTATAAATAACGTAAGTTGTATGAAGCTTAGTAGCAAGTGATCATGTCTGACTTTGTTATTTTTGAATACACAGTTTAGTTTTCTTTCAATGATTTTTTCTTTCTTAAGTATCCCATTCTGCCCCTGTCTCCCCTACTTACATTTTATTACGCGCTTTTACATCTTATTATTGTACCTATGTTATATGCTAGTCTTGCATTTTAATGTTGACATAATTGACGGCTTATTATAAGGAACTTCGTCTTTTTTATGTTGATGCAAGTCCCATATTCTTGCTATTCTCTCCAATTTGATTAAGAAGGTTTTGGAGGTCTTCTATTTTGTCCGCTATTAAGACCGAGTCATCTGCATATCGTATATTATTGGCCCGGGTACCATTTACTTTGATGCCGCTTGCACATTCCTTAAGAGCTTCCTGGAAGATACTTTTTGAATATAAATTGAACAGCAGTGGGGAGAGAATACATCCCTGTCTTACACCTCTGAGAATTTTTTGAGGTGGCGTTGTTTTGTTATCCACCTTGACGACAGCTGTTTGATTCCAGTAAAGAGTTTCTATACAACGAATGTCTTTTCGATCTATGTCGAGTTGTTTTAGTATATGTACGAGTTTATGATGTTGTATTCTATCGAACGCTTTTTCATAATCTATAAAGCATATCATTCCATATTTCCTTTGACCGTAGCACTTCTGGGCTAGCACCTGGGTTGCAACTAATGCTTCCCTCGTACCCAGGCCTTTTCTAAATCTAAATTGTGAGCAACCACTAATCTTATCGCATTTTGTGAAGAACATTGAGGAATAATTTTAAAGAATGGCTTATCAGACTTATCAGTCGGTGGTCTCTACACTTTGTTGCCTTGTTCTTTTTTGGCAAAAGGATAAAGGTAGATACAAGGCATTGGACAGGAAATTTTCCGATTTTATAGATCTGGTTGAAAAATCTTTGGAGTATCGTAATTCCTTCTTCATCTAACAATCTGAGTAACTCAACAGGAATTTGATCAGGTCCAATTGCTTTCCCGTCTTTCGAGGTATTTACTGCTGTAGTAATTTCTTCAATTCTGATCTCGGTACCAGATAAGTTGTTAATATCTTTTAATGTTTAATCACTTTTCCTGAACCATTTCCAGCTCAGGCCTCTCGTCTGCAAAGATATTGTTGATCGAGTATTGCCAGGATCTCGTCAGTCATCCAACTTCTCTTTTGTATTCGTCAGTCATCCAACTTCTCTTTTGTATTTTTGAAGTTATACTTCTTTAGGTGCGATTGAGAGTAAGATTTCATAATTCTGCGCGCATGCGCAACAGACAGTATGTACTTAGTTGCAATGAATTGTTCAGAATTAAAAAACGGCTCCGAACTCTGGAGAGGAAACAGATAAGAGGTAGAGCATTGGACTAGAGATCGAGAGGTCGCGGGTTCAAATCCCGGACGATTCACGTTTTTTTTTTATTTTTGGTAGTTTTAATAAAAAATTTTGAAAGTGGTAGGTAAGAAAGTTAGTTTAATATTTAAATAAAATGCAAATATAAACAGTTAAGTATAATTATTTCGTTGAAATTATATAATAGAAGTATAACTTCTTACGTGCGTACAAAGTACACACATTCTTTTTTTGTTTATGTCCTTATTCTTTTTTACCAGTATCCATCATTGTTTCTTCTATGGCTCTCCACGTGTTATCCAAATTAACTTATCTTTCTAGTTCTACTTTTGTGCTCTTTGTTTAATTTGATACTTAACACTCTTCTCGTATTCTCATCTTTAAGTTTAGCATAGTAGTCTATATAATCATTTTTATAGTCTATTGTTGGTTCTCATATTAATGATTTTTGTTTTTATTTAGCGCAACACTATAAAAATGTGTGGTATAACCCCACAATAATAGAGAAAAGTTTTAATTTTTAAAAAAATTCCATTTCAGAACTTAATAACTTTTATGCGATCTTGTATAATGTTTCAAATGTTTGGTACGTATCGATTATGCGTCTTAAATTTATTTATTCAAACGAAAGTATTTTATAATCATCTTAAAAACTTCGCCGAAAAACGGTTAGTGTCTCTTTGATTAATATAAACAAAAGTCAAATGTTTATTTTACTCAGCTCAATTGCTTTGGCCAAATCACCTACAGTTGGTTTAAATTACGTGTAAAAAGCGCCGATCAAAGCAATCAACACATTAAAGAAGACAAACATAAATTAAATGAATGCATAAAATACATATAATATGTAGTAAATAAAATACTACAGGGTGTAACAAAAATACAGGTCATAAATTTAATCACATACTCTGGGACCAAAAATAATTCGATTGAACTTAACTTATCTTGGTACAAATGTGCACATAAAAAAAGTTACAGCCCTTTTAAGTTACAAAATGAAAATCGATTTTTTCGAATGTATCGAAAACTATTGGAGATTATTTATTAAAAATGGACCTTTTGTGTACGTTCCAATTAAATTATTATTGTAGTACCATTATAGGTCTGGATCCCGCGTATGAAAAAAAAGTTGATTAATAGCAAGCTGAAAATTTGTTAATAGCTTAAGGGTGTCTAGTCGAACAAACTTTGATATATGGGAACACTGGAACAGGGGAAGTTTTAATTGTGGAACAGGTTAAAAATTTGGAACGGTCAGACCACGAAAACGGTACATGTATTTTGTCCAACAGAACAGACTTAAACTCTCCGAACAGAGATTAAACTCTCATGCAAAAATCAGACTGCTATTTATCACCAAATGGGTGTTTTAATGAGTGGAACATGTAGAATATGTCAAATGACAGGAATTATGACAGGTGATAAATAGCAGTCTGATTTTTGCATGAGAGTTTAATCTCTGTTCGGAGAGTTTAAGTCTATTCTGTCGGACAAAATAAATGTGCCGTTTTCGTAGTCTGGCCGTTCCAAATTTTTAACCTGTTCCACAATTAAAACTGCTTCTGTTCCAGTGTTCTCATATATCAAAGTTTATCCCACTAGACACCCTTAAGCTATTAACAAATTTTCAGCTTGCTATTAATCAATTTTTTTTTCATACACGGGATCCAGACCTATTAGTTAAAAACACTGTGTTTAACTAATGGTACCGCAGTAATATTTTAATTGGAACGTACACAAACATTTGGGGGGTTTAAAAGAACAAAACACCCATAAAATTTTTATGTAAACATATTGAAAAATAAGCCTCAACTCGATAAAAACTGCCGTATCGAAAAAATACTAAGAGGCAAAAAAGTTTTAATAATATCGAATTTAACTAATGGTACCACAATAATAATTTAATTGTGACGTACACAAAAGTTTGGGGGGGTTTAAGGGAACAAAATCCCAATAAAATTTTTATGTGGTGCACAAATTTCACTATAATTTTTCTTCTTATGATGTTCCTGCCATAATAATGCCACATGTCCATTTTCAATAAAAAATCTCCAATAGTTTTCGATATATTCGAAATAATCAATTTCCTTTTTGTAACTTAAAAGGGCTGTAACTTTTTTTATGTGCATATTTGTACTAAGGTAAGTTAGGTTCATTCGAACTATTTTTGGTCCCGGAATATGTGATTTCATTTATGACCTGTATTTTTGTTACACCCTGTATATAATATTACATAATACGATAAAAGTGCAGTCTCACATACCTGCTACATCCCCAATCCCCAAATACAAAGCTTTGATAATACCATAGTACTCTCCAGTAGTTTTGTTATAATGGCCATACACTGGATGTAATTGGATAGCGTATGTGGCATTAAGATATTGAATCATGTAGTATAGTACAGGGAAATCTCCCAAAAAGTAGATTTCACTAGGTGTTGCTTTCCTACAATAACAGAATAAATAGGCCTGGATCCCGCGTATCAAAAAAGTTGATTATTAGCACGCTGAAAGTTTTTTAATAACTTAACGGTGTCTGGTCGGACAAACTTTGATGTACCGGAACACTGGAGCATGGGAAGTTTTAATTGTGGAACGTGTCCTGACAAGTTTATTCAATAGCAAACTTTATACAGGGTGTTTCATTAATAATTGTCCATATAGTAACTGGAGAAACCTTAGCACAAAATACGAAGATTTAACCTAAAACACTTAAATAAAATGTGGTTCCTTACTGAGTTACAGGGTGTTTTATCTAAAAATTTAAAAACTATTTTTGCTCAGCATTTTAAAACAGTTCCACGTATCCTTTTTATACTTGGCAGAAAGTATAGGTACTGTACAAACTACTAAATTACGTTAAACAAACGTTTCTGGCTATTACCAGAGGCGTATGACGGGGGAAAGTGTATGGTTGACCCTTTCCAAATTCTACGCCACTGGCGGAATTGCTATTTTAGTTCAATTTTTGGATTCTCCAATACTTTCTATGAAAATAATATACTCTTGTCAACCAGTATGAAGTCAACCAGCCACTATCCCCTGTCGTACGCCTCTGGTAGTAGCTAGAAACCTTTATTTATCTTAATTTAGTAGGGTGTACAGTACCCACACTTTCTGCCAAGTATGATAAAGATACGCCAAATAGTTTTAAAGTACTGGGTACAAATAATTTTTAAACTTTAATCATATGAATCATAATATCATAAATTAATAAAAATAACTGTGCCGTTTCATATTTAACTTCAAATATCTCGAAAACTAATAACTTTATCGTTACCAATGAAGAGTATATTATTTACGTAGAAAGTATTGGAGAATCTAAACATCGCACTAAAATAGTAATTCCTCCAGTGGCGTAGAATTTGAGAAGGGTCAACCATTCACTATCCCCTGTGGTACGCCTCTGGTAGTAGCTAGAAACGTTTGGTTTATCATAGTTTAGTAGGGGGTATAGTAGTCGCACTTTCTGGCAAGTATGAAAAGGATATGTCGAACAGTTTTAAAATGCTGAGCAAAAATAATTTTTAAATTTTTAGATAAAACACCCTGTAACTCAGTAAGGAACCACATTTTATTTAAGTGTTTTAGGTTAAATCTTCGTATTTTGTGCTAAGGTTTCTCCAGTTACTATATGGACAATTATTAATGAAACACCCTGTATAATATATGAAAAATTGTTTGTCGACAAATATGTTGGGCCTTTTAGTAAGTCTGACATGTAGATTATGTCAAATGACAGGAATTATATTGGTGGTAAATAGCAGTCTGATTTTTGCATGAGAGTATAATAAAAGGGTAACAAATCAATTGGAAGTTCTATCCGACAAAATACATGGGACGTTTTCGAAGCCTGATGTTCGAAACCTGTAACCTGTGCCACAATTAAAACTTCCCCTGTTACGCTATTAACAAATTTTCAGCTTGTTATTAATAAGAAATTTTTAGGTACGCGGGATCCAGGTCTATGGGATATTTCCAATTAAAATAGTAAATTGAATGAAAAGTTGTAGTGATATTTATAAGAAAACTATTTGTATAGCCAGAATTCATAATAACCAAAAAATTAATAGACAAAAACAAAACTTTACTAATAAAAATAATGAAACTTAAGAATTTTTATAGCTTTATCACACACCATTGATGCTAGACTATATAAAATATGGCCTCTACATTATCTTTAAACATATTCACCTTATATCATCAAAATCTGCCTTCAAGCTATCGTTATTTTGTACTGTATGTAAAACAAGAAGTTCATATTTTTTAAAATCCTTTCTTCTCGTGAATATTGATGTGTTTTTACCCATTAATCCAATGCTTAACGACCAGTTTCCATAGTTGTTTATAACTAAAAAACATAGTAAGTAGACTTAGTCTATTCATTTACGAAATTCTTTACGAAACATATTGCAATAATTATAGAATATTGAAGTTTATGCATATCACTCCAGGTGATGCAGGTCCAGATGAAATCCCAAGCGAATCGCTAAAACTGGCCAATGAAAAAAATATAGATCTTTTAGTCCAACTATTTAACACAATATATTCCACAGGAATTATTCTACGCGAAATGCTGACATCAACATGTATTTGTTAACCAAAGAAAGTAAATGTTAAAGAATGTAGTGATTATTGAACGATCAGTCTAATGTCACATAGATACCTTAAAAACCTTGCTAAAAATCATCCATAACAGAATGAAAGAATAATTAACAAAATATTAAGATGTAGTGGAGAATACGGACTCTCTCTTAATATCAAAAAAACCAATTTTTTTTTAAATTAGCAACAACAACAATACAAACGAAATATTAACGGTAGGCGGTCAGCAGATTGAGAGAGTAAAAAAACTATACTTACTTGGGAATGATAATCTGCAGAAATAAGACTGAAAATTGAAAAAGCACGTGCCAACTTCGTGAAAATGAAAAAGATTTTATGTTGCAAAGATTTGATATTGGCCTTCAGAATAAGAATAATTAAATGTTATGTAGGTACACAGTGTGCTTTACTATGGAGCTGAATCATGGACATTAAACCGAAGTGCAATAAATCGACTTAATGCGTTTGAAATGTGTACATTCAGAAGACTGTTAAGAGTAAACAGTAGCAATCAACAGGTAGCAACAAAATATAACTTCGGGAGATAGTAGCATAAACTTTGGCAACAGTGGTAATCTTTACATTATCTAAGATTAATATTTTGACAATATCATAGTCGCGCTAAATGGAAGTAATAGAAAACGATTTTATTATTAATAAAATATTTATTATAAAAATAAACCAAAATGGGTGAAAATTTTATGTTAAGATAGATATTTAGAAAGGTATTTGCATGAAATATCTAACAATAAAACAATAATAAATAATCATTTTTTGTTGTGAAGCGAAACAAATTTCGATTTTCGCATAATTTTGGCACGGTTTTTAATGGACTTTTTCTTGAAAGGTTTCACTTTATTTTTCCTTTGATTTACTTTTTCCCTTTTGTTAAACTATTGAAAATATTTTTAGAATAAAAAATATACTTACCTACCTACATATAAGTAAAACTAACAATTAACAACAATCTATTCTTTCAAAGAGGCCAACAACTTATACAACAACAAATATATAATAAATTAACTATCAATACAACAATAACGAATTCTTAAATTAACACACTACTGCACTGAACAGATATCGATAAAGATCACAGAACAGATTAGAGAAAATCTTACGCAGGTTTGTCAAAATGACAGTGATAATTTCTCTATGTTGCCTAATTAGTTATTTAGTTATAATATGGTCGATTTCTTGTTAGAAATAAAAAATTTTAGTAGTTCCAAGATTACACAAAATCTAGGCATGGGATAAAAAAGTTTATTTGAAGAAAGTTTATTTTTTTTTCTTCTTAATGGCGGTACAGGCTCCTTTTTTCAATATTTTATTTAGTTATTGAGTAATTTCCACATACTAACATATTTCTGAAATTGGGCTCTGTACCGCCATTCTCTATTATATTACGAATATGTGTGCCAAATATCTCGACAAAATATTCAAAATTAGAGCCGCAATCTTGGAACGCGTTTGTTGCTACCTGTTGATCGCTACTGTAGTCTCTTAAGGATTTCATGGATAGATAGAGTCACGAATATTGAAGTGTTAAGGAGAATAGGCAGAGAGAGGGAAATTTAAAATACGATAAAAGAAAGAAAATTGCAATATCTCGGACAAGTGATGAGAGGCGAAAGATATAACATCTTGAGACTCATAATTCAAGGAAAAATAAAGGGTAGGAGAAGCGAAGGAAGGAGACGAGTTTCCTGGTTGAAGAACCTGAGAGAATGGTTTGGTTCCAGCTCAAGGCAACTGTTCGGAGCAGCTACCTCGAAGGTCAAAATAACCATGATGATTGTCGCGGAGATGGTACTTAAGGAAAAAGAAGAAAAAACGGAAGTACACTACAATATACAAACTTCAGGCCATATAACAACTTAGTTATACCATGAAAATATAGGATACATGCAGAAACTGAAATAGATGCATATCAAAGATGCAAATAGAAGGCAGATCAACAACAGATGCAATTTTCATTATAAGGCAGTGGCGGCTTTTGGGGGCAGGCAGGATAGGCCGGGCCTACCCAATGATTTTAAAAGCTTTAAAATTGAAAAAGATATATTCAAAAATTATGTTACCGCATGTAAATAACTTTTAAATGTACTAAATCACTCAATACATTATCGTCCGTTAAGACAACTTTATTATATATTATCACAGAAAGCATCAAATCGTATTCAGTCATTTTAAATATCATTAATAGGCCCGTTCGGACCTGGCCGACTTCGCTCACATAAGACCTCCGTACAAAAAACGTTTGAAAGCAGCTTGTCGGACAATGGTTTATATTGTCGTGTTATGATTGGTGTATAGGCCCAAATCAAACAGGCCTTCGCCGAGCCTCGTTGCCACTTGTAACATAATTTAACATAACACCATTGT
Organism: Diabrotica virgifera virgifera; assembly: GCF_917563875.1. Lineage (NCBI taxonomy): Eukaryota > Metazoa > Arthropoda > Insecta > Coleoptera > Chrysomelidae > Diabrotica > Diabrotica virgifera. Next base: position 272,405,930 of record NC_065445.1, on the reverse strand, counting down.
GTTAACATAATTGTAACATATTTTTAAACAATCAACACAATTGCAAACAAGTGCACGGTTGCTCAAATGAGTTCAAAAAAATAAGTAAAATTACAAAAAAAATCACATTTACATGATTTCTATATCGCCTGATTGTATGCAACTTATATAACGTAACGATGATGAAGTATGACTGATGGCAACGTTGTCACCGAGCATAGGGCTTTTCGGGCTTTTCATTCACAGTCATTTATTTCGAGCTTCTTTCATATGTCGTATAATCCGTGTATATTAATATCATACACAGATTATACAACATATGACAGAAGCTCGAAACAAATGACAAGCGATGAAAAGCCCTATTAGTCCGATATTCACTATTACACATAGTTAGATGTAATTTCCTGGCTTGGCCTACCCAAAATTTTACCCCATCAGCCGCCACTGTTATAAGGCAGTTGAAAAAATACACAAATAAAGAAACAAACGCTCAGATGGTATTCATTGATCTTGAGAAAGGATATGTATGATATGTGTTATCAAAAGTTTTGTGGCGAGCACTCAATAAGGAAGGAGCCCCCGGTGAAGATGTAAATATTGTGAGAAACACGTATGAGGGCATGACGACTATGGTTAGGACAGGTATGGGAAAGACTGATAAATTTCATGTGAAAGTAGGGTTGCACCAAAACTCGGTAGTTAGTATTTATTTATTTTTATTAGTGTTGGATGAAATTACAACAGCGAAATTATAGAAGAAGAAAAAATAAAAGAAGTAGGACAATGCTTGAAACGATGAAGCGATTGGAGAACTAAGATAAGAAATTGCAACTAAGGAAGGAGCAGATTCACTATCAGCGAAAAGACAAGACTAATCCAATGCCAGACCACTGTTTGAACAAAAATTGATAGAAACTGCAAAGAAAACTTGAAAAAATGCTGGTATTGAAACCTTGCAAGGTCTTACGTAAATTTATGATCTGTGGTAAAGGAAACGCATAAAAGTCAATAGAAAATATATTTTTATACACATTATTAAACGTACTTACCACAATTAACCTTGGGTCCAGTTTTGTAAACCTCGTATATGTCAATGTTGTCTTCATCGTAAAACGCTACATATACTTCGCTCATTATCAAAATATTGTATTGGCAAAGGTCCGAATAAAAGTCATCGGCGTCTTCATTTTTTATTATAAACACGTGTTTTAGAGGGTACCTAAATAAGTTGTTGAGGTCAAACTGAAATCAATGGTAACAGGAATCAAAATTGTCACAATGAATATGCTCGTGGATTTGATTTATTCAGAAGGCATTTCTTATTGTTTGGAAGTTCGGTATGTTTTTTATACCGGGTGTGCCAAAAGAAACGGGAGGATCGAGTATTTCGCGAAATTAAGATTAGATCGAAACACTAAAAAATGTGTTTAACAATGTATCGAATGACACCAAACATAGTCCCTCAGCTTCACTCCCTAAGCCTGGGAAGAGGACAATTTTGAATCCTTAAACGTAAACTCAAATTTTTTTATTCTAGATTTGGATTCTTCATAAAAAATAAAATAACTTTTGATAGGAATACTGTTTTTTCGAATTGTTGATAAAAGACGCTGCAATCGAAAAAAAAACGATTTATCCTGATCTTCTTCTTCTTCACTTACTTACTTACTTACTTACTTACTCCGTGGCGTTACAACCCTTCGTGGGTTTTAGCCGACTCGACAACATGCCTCCACTGTTTTCTGTCTTGAGCAACCTCCATCCAATTCTCCACGCCCATAGTGCTTAGGTCTCCTGCTATATTATTTCGCCACCGGAGTCGAGGGCGTCCGCGTGGTCTTCTTCCAGTTGGGATTTGCTCCCACACCAGTCTACTGTTCTTTGGTCAGAATGTCTTCTGAGGTGTCCCGCCCATTGGAGTCTTCTGGACTTTATTTATTTTATGATGTTGGCGTCTGGGTAAAGTTCTTCGAGCTCTTTGTTAGTTCTTATCCTATATTGTCCTGATGCTTCATCCAGCACAGGACCAAAGATCTTCCTTAGGATTCTTCTTTCCCAAACAGGTAGTCTCTCTTCGTTTGCCTTTGTTATCGTCCACGTTTCGCTTCCATACATCACAACGGCTCGTATGATTGTTTTATAGACTTGTATCTTCGTACGTCTTGTTAATTGTTTTGATTTTATAAGGTTTTGGAGGGCAAAAAGACATCTGTTGCCGGCCTGTATCCTGTTGTTTATTTCTTGTGATCCGTTATTGTCTTCAGTTATTGTTGTTCCAAGATACTTGAATTCTCTAAAGAGCTCAAAGTTAAAGTCATCGATGGTGATGTTCTGACCAATTCTGTCTCTGCTTTGGTTATTGCGGCTCATATACATATATTTCGTCTTGTTTTCGTTGATTTGGAGCCCCATCTTCTCTGATTCCTTCTCGAACCTCACGAAAGTCTCCTTCATCCTTAATCGTGTGTTGCCTATTAGATCGATATCGTCTACAAATGCCAGTAGTAAGTTTGGTCCTTCTCGATGAAATACTGTATTGGGTTTTTCTATTCTTGCACTTCTGATTATGTGCTCCAGAGCTAAATTGAAGAGTTGTGGTGAAAGTGCATCTCCCTGTTTTAGTCCAACGTTTATTTCAAATGTCTCCGAGTATTGTTGTCCAACTCTCACCTTACATCGTAACTGTTTCATACACATCCGTATCAACCTTACTAGTTTTTTTTTGAAAGCCAAGTTCCTGCATCGCTGTGCACAGTCTAGCCCTGCATACTCTATCAAATGCTTGTTTAAAATCTATGAACATCTGATGAAGCTCACGATCAAATTCCCAGCATTTTTCCATTATCTGTTTTATTGTGAATATCTGGTCAATAGTAGAGCGGCCCGGTCTAAATCCGCATTGATAATCCCCAACGATTTCTTCTGTGTATTTTTTGGTTCTTTCTAGCAGGATGTTTGCAAGGATTTTATAGGTGGTGTTTAGGAATGTTATTCCCCGGTAGTTAATATATTGCTTTGATCTTCTTTTTCTTCAGCCTTAAATAATCCAACATTGGACATAGGCCTCCCCCTATTCAATCCAGTGTTTTCTATTTTGCGCCACTTCCTTCCAGTTGTGTACTCCAATTTTCTTAATGTTACCAGCCCGTCTCATTTATGGCATTCCTCTGCTTCTTCTTCCTAACCATGGTCTCCATTGTTGCATTTCGTGATTTCATCTTTTATCCTTCAGTCGAGCATTGTGTCCGAAGCTCCATTTTAATTTGACAGCATGTTCTCCTGCGTCTTTTACTTTGGTTTTGCTTCTAATCCATTTGTTTGTTTTTTTTTTGTCTATAACTCTCACCCCGAGCAATAATCTTTCCATCGCTCTTTGTGTCTTTACTAGTTATCAGTATTGGGCTTGGTGAGTGTCCACGTCTGTGAACCATATGTAAGTATAGGGAGAATACACTAATCGTAAACTCTATCCCGATACTCTAGGAAAATTATGAAAACGGTGTAATATCTCGAGAATTACACTTCTGAATGAAAAACCAAAAGTCATATGGTTAATAATTTTGAAATCCTAAATGGTAAACCATTTTTTTTTTCTCAGATTCCAAAAACTAATTCTAAATAAATGTCTGAAAATTAGTAAAAAATTCACATGAAGCATGAAGCCCAAAAGAACAATGGATAAAAAATCTATGAATCCAAACAAAAACATGATATACGAAGAGATATACATATTAAAAATGTCTTCAAATAATAATTCAACTTACCTGTTTCAATAATAAAGAGTTGATACCACATGAATGAAAATCGGTAACAAAATATAGTCTGGATCTTAAATAATTCAAATTATCATTATTGATGTCGTTTCGATAAAACTTTATCCCATTGAAGTTACTAAGTTGGTTTGAACTTTCCTCAATCAGAAAAGATTTAATTGAGTCTAAAATAAATTAATAATAGGTTATTATAAAATTATACACTAAGCGCCATCCTACTAGATACATAAGAACATTGAGCTATTGCAGTCCTGGACACTTCACTTGTTGCAATGTTTATTTTTATGTCTAGTGACGTTTAGAACCTCTAATAGAAAGTTGACAAATAATAGATCAGCTGTATTTGACGTTTAAAATTGTCATTTTGCTAAAGTTGTAAAAGTTTGAAATATTGTAATATTCTTGGTGTTTGAATAAAGTTATTTTAAAGCAGAGCAAGAATACTATTAATTAAAGGAATTTTTGAAGTTATCTATACTTCTTTACCGGCGATATGAGGGTGAATTTTTATATGTTAAAACCTATGATCCCGGCGCATGCACATTATAACTTTGTTCTGATTGGATGTTCAAATGATATGTCAAACATTATTCAATATGGCGGCTGTGGCACAGCTGTAGTTAGATTATTTATGGTTGTTGCGTTTTAAAATTTGTGTGAAAAGAAACAACAAACAAAAGTTAGTTAATAGTTATACTGCCTTTTTAAATAGTTTTCATATACCTATATTTTTGGACTTTTGGACTATAGTGGACAAGGAAAACTCATTCTAATTTGGTAAGTACTTTTTATTATAATCATATTGTAATTATACATTTGGATTAGGTTGAAATACAGTAGAGCGTCGATTATCCGAACTAATTGGGGGACATAGGTGTTCGGAAAACCGATTTGTTCGGATAATCGAACTACAATATATTGATACATATTTATAGTCATACATATTTATCCACAAGTGAATAAAAGCCATATTTATATACCTACATATTTATTTATATCTTGATAATGACAACTAGCAACTAAACAAAAAAGTGCAGTCTTTGCAACAACATAATTATTTTTGGATACAATATTGAAGAAAATTGAAGATATTTTAAGCGTCAATTACTAACGCTTGCTCGGTATTCGAGTGCGGGACGCGGGAGTCGATAGTTCGAATAAGCGGTCGTTCGGTTGATCGACGTTCGGATAATCGACGCTCTACTGTACATTTATTTTCTCAAGAATGGGGATTTTAGAGAGAAATCCCAAATTAGGTCCGATTTTTATTTTTAAATTATGATTTTTTGGCGTAGATTTATTTATCTAGTAGGTATGTAATGCTTTGATTTACATACTTAATTTGATTACCAACGAAAGTTCTACCAATCTTCATCTAATATATTGTTTTCTTACTGTTTTGTTATATTTTAATATTTTCTTCCACAAAATTTAAACTACATAATTTAATTATATTCAAAACAACTGTCAAACAGTAAAACGTTCAGTTACCCTATTTTTCCACATGACAAATAATGTGGAATTGGACGAGTGAGTCTAGGCTTCGATTATGAATCAAAGCGACCCGAAATTCATGGGTTGGATTCCCGATGCAAGTTTTTATTTTTTATTTTTTTATGCATTTTATGATTGTAAGTATATTTGTTATATATTTTTTTTTTTTAGAAAATGCGTATTTAAAATTTTTGCCAACAATTATTATCGTTCAGAAATCATTTTTTCTTTGTGGTATTTTTCAATGTGTTTGTGTGCGTTTTATTCTTTTATTTTTTTTAATTTTTGGTATTGTCTTAAAAATCACATAATATGTAGTAGAAGTATAACTTCTTACGTGCGTACAAAGTACACACACATTATTTTTTTGTATGGAAAAACAATTATTTTGAATAGTTTCTTAACAATAACATGACAGAGATGAAAGTCACATCTGAGAACGGACCGGTGGAGATACTCTCAAGGAGGGTGTCTCAAGGAAACACCCAACATCTGGCTCTTCATAGCCCTCAGAGTTACGCGAATCTTGTTCACTACCTTTTTTGTGAGTCTTAATGTTTCCGCTCCATAAGTGAGTAGATACAGGCAACGCATACTGGCCAAAGATTTTACTTTTCAGGCATATGGGTAAGTCCGATTTAAATACATAATTCGGTTTACCAAAGGCTGCCCAGGCTAATCCTATGCCACGTGGGAGCTCGCACGTTTGGTTATCTCTTCCCAACCGAACATCATGCCCAAGTACTTATAAGATGTAGTCTGCACAATATCCATTCCACCAACAACAATATTATGATTTAGCAACAGATTGGTCATTATTTTCGTCTTGTTGATGTTAATCTTTAGTCCGGCCTCTAAGGAAGCGTGATATAATTTGCTGAACATTATTATTGCATCATCTATACGATCGGCTATAAGAACGATGTCATCTGCATATCCCAAATGACTGAGCTTCTCTCCATTTATGTTAATACCATATTCGTTCAGATCTGTTTTCTTAAAAGTGTGTTTTAAAAGGGTTGTAAATAGCTTTGGTGAAATGGTGTCTCCTTGCGTACTCCTCGCTGTATACAGAATTTATTTGTTTGTTGTTCAGATAGTCTTAGGCTAGCCTTTGCCTTTTGGTAGATATATTTGATTATGTTAGTGTAGCGATGGTCTATTCGGCATTCTATCAATGCATTTAACATTTTCTGCTGGCTTATCGTATCGAATGCTTTCTTGTAGTCCACGAATATCAGTGCCAATGGTTTGTTGTATTCTGCAGACTTCTCTATCAGGTTTTTTATTACCAGTAAATGGTCGTTAGTGCTATATTCAGATCTAAATCCAGCTTGTTCTCTAGACTGGTAGAAGTCCAACTTATCCTCCAGTCTTTTTGTGATAATTTTTGTGAAAAGTTTGTGTTGTTTGGCATATTATTTTAATATTCAGAATAGACAACTGTATTGGCTGATAGTATAGCTTTCATGTAGTATTAATTTATTTTCTATAGTATGCTCTAAAGATCTAAAGAAAACTCTGGAATCAACCGTGTTACGCCATAACGTGTTACAAACTTTGACTTTATTTTTATGTTTCGATAAGGTTTAGTAATTAATTTTTATAGTGTTACCAAAGCGCGTTAATCCATTAAGAATTTGTGGTAGTTTACGTCTCATAGATATTATACAATGTCCACTAGACGATAAATATTTAACAAGATAATAAATGTTTCAAAATCAAATAACATTATTCAAATGTTGCTTCTGTTTAGTGATCAATGACCTATAATATTAATATTAATCAATTTGTTAGCGTATCAGATACTGATATTACAAGTAAACTTAAAGAAAAAATTTATATACAGAGTGATAAATACGTCGAATTTTATTTCAAAGGGAATAGGCAATGTAGGCATCTGTCAATTGTCAAGCTTCTTCGTCCCATTTCCGTAACTCCCTATAACGAGTTCCGAAGTGGAAGTCGAAACGTCAAATAAATTTAATTTCAAACAAATTGTAGCTTTAGTCCCAAAGAAAAAATTGTAAATCCTTTAAATAATGTACATATACGATGGTGTGTTCTCTCTCTCTTTCTGTCTCCCTCTCTCTCTTTCTCTCTCTCTCTCTCTCTCTCTCTTTCTCTCTCTCTCTCTCTTCCTCTCTCGTTGAACCTCTTCCCCTCTCGTTGAATCTCTTTCTCTCTCTGGATCTCTCTCTCTGGCTCTCTCTGGATCTCTCTCTCTGGATATTTCTCTCTCTTTTTCTCTCTGAATCTCTCTCTCTCTCTCTGGAGGATAGTGATTTCCTTCAATACTCATAACAAATTGTTTCTATTGGTTCCTACCTTCAGTTACTTTAAGGGTTTCGCAGATGGAATGGCTGACTGAATTCTGAATTTGGTCTTCTCCCTGGAACGTTTCCAGATACGATTAATCTCTCTAAATTATCGTCACCTCTGCGAATCCGTGACCAAAGAATTTGCTGCAGATATATTGTGATGCAGCCTTTTTTAATGTCAAGTTGGTTATGATATAGTCTATCTATCTAATCAGCCCTAAACATCCATCCTTGGATATAGGCCTCCTCTTCCTTCTTCCATGCCTCTCTATCTTGAGCAATTTGCATCCATTTTGACCCAGTGTGCTTCTTCAGGTCATCTGACCATCGCATTTGTGGCCTTCCCCTTTTTCGTTTGTGGTTTCACGGTCTCCAATGTATAATCGCCTTAGTCCATCTTTCATACTCCTGCCGTAGGGTGTGTCCGGCGAACTTCCATTTAAGCTTTGCTACTTAGGTTGAGACATCTTTCACTTTTGTTTTGTTACGGATCCATTCGTTTCTTTTCCTGTCTGATAGTTTAATGTTCAGCATTTGTCTTTCCATGGATCTTTCTGTCTTTGCTATTTTTTCCATATTTTCTTTTGTAAACGTCCATGTCTGAGAGCCATATATTAGAACAGGGAGTATACATTGATTGAAGACTCTTGTTTTTAGATATTGCGGGTATTTTCTGTTCTTTAGAATATAAGACAGTTTTCCCAATGATGCCCAGACTAATCTTATTCTTCTCTTTATTTCTTCGGTCTGATTTTCTTTATTTAATCTAGTGATTTGTCCTAGATATTTATACTCTTTTACTTGTTCTATTCTTGTTTGTGCCACTGTAATTATTAGATCTTCTTGTTGATTGGCCATGGTTTTTGTTTTACTGTAATTCATCTTCAGTCCTATCTTTGTCGATTCTCTATCTAGTTCTTCCATCATTCTTTGTAGTTCTTCACTTCTTTCTGTTATTAATACAATAAATATCATCAGCATATCGTAAGTGATTCAGATATTGCCCGTTTATGTTTATACCCAAGCCATCTCAGTGTAGTTGTTTGAACACATCTTCTAGAGCTTGGTTGAATAGCTTGGGCGAGATGGTATCTCCTTGTCTTACTCCTCGGTTTATTTTAATAGGCTCCGTTTGTTTCATTAGCTTAATAGTTGTTGTTGCCTTATTATATATAGGTATTTGTAATTAAGTCGGTATATCTGTAGTCTATTCTGCTGTTTTGTAGGGAATTCTTTACTGCCCAGTGTTCCAAACTATCAAATGCTTTTTCGAAGTCAATAAATGCCATGTATAGTGGGATATGATATTCGTTAGCTTTTTCGATTAATATCTTCATCGTTAAAAGGTGGTCACTTGTACTGAAGTTTTTTCTAAATCCGGCTTGTTCTCTTGCCTGGTATTCATCTAATTTAGTTGTTAATCTGTTTGTTAATATCTTGGTTAATAGTTTGTACATCACATTTAGTAAAGTTATGGGTATGTAATTCTTTAGATCCTTTTTATCTCCTTTCTTAAATAGTAACAGTGTTACTGCTTCGTTCCAAGTATTGGGTATTTGTTTTGTCATTAAAATTTTATTCATAAGTATGTACAAAACGTCTCTAGTTGTTTTCCCACCATTTTTTAACATTTCTACAGTTATCCCGTCTTTTCCTGGCGATTCATTATTCTTCATCTCCTTGAGTGCTCTTTTTATCTCATTCTTACTGATTTCTGGTTGTAAGTCGGAATTGACATTTTTATTTTTATTTGTAGTTGCTTAAGGATTTCTTGTGTTGGTTTCTGTTTTGTATTGTACAGGTTTTATAATATTCTTGTGTTATCTGTATAATTTCTTCTATATTATTGGTCTCTATGCCTTCTTTGTTCTTTATACTATTAATCTGTATGCTTCCAAGCTGTGGTTTTAAGCAGTAGCGATCAACAGGTAGCAAAAACGCGTTCCAAGTTTGCGGCTGTAATTTTGAATATTTTTTCGAGATATTTGGCACACGTATTCGTAATATAATAAAAAATGGGGGTACAGAGCCCAATTTGAAAAATATATTAATATGTGGAAATTACTCTGTAATTAAATACAATATTAAAAAAACGAGCCTTTACCGCCATTAAGAAGAACAAAAAAATACACTTTCTTCAAATAAACTTTTTTATCCGATGCCTAGATTTTGTGTCATTTTGGAACTACTAAAATTTTTTATTTCATTAGTAGTTCCAAAATAATACAAAATCTAGGCATCGGATAAAAAAGTTTATTTGAAGAAAGTGTATTTTTTGTTCTTCTTAATGGCAGTACAGGTTCGTTTTTTTAGTATTGTATTTAATTACAGAGTAATTTCCACATATTAATATATTTTTCAAATTGGGCTCTGTACCGCCATTCTTTATTATATTACGAATACGTGAGCCAAATATCTCGAAAAAATATTCAAAATTACAGCCGCAATCTTGGAACGCGTTTTCGCTACCTGTTGATCGCTACTGTTTCCTCTTAAGCACTTCATATTTTTATTTTGTTCAATGGTTTTTTTCTATTTTTTTTTCTTCTTGTACTCTCCTTTGACTTTCCTTAATGTTCCTTCTGATAGCTTTGTTTACCTTTTTGTAATCTGCTGTGTTTCTCTTATCTTGGTCTATTAATGTTTTTCTTTTGCTTATGAAGTTTTTTGTTTGACATAGTATGCATGAGAAACAAGACTCGATACAACCACAACACAAAGACTACTGGAAACGACAGAGATGAGAGTACTAAGAAGAATTACAGGAAATACACTGAGAGATCGAAAGAGGAGTGAAGACATTAGAAGACAATGTAACATGGAGTAGGCAAATAAACTAATGGACACTGAATAACCACACAAGCAGAATGGGGGAGACAAAATAGCAAAATTACCAATCAATAGAAGAAGTATCATCTGTGATACCACAGATGTTACAAAACGTGTCACCAAGCTGAAATGGAACTGGACAGGACACGTCGCCAGGCTAAAGGATTCAAGATGGTCACGAAAACTAATCGAATGGAGACCGAGAGAAGATAAACGCAGTAGAGGAAGACCGCCTACACGATGGACAGATGATATCAGGAGGATTAGTAAAAACTGGCAACAATCAGCACAAAACCGTGAAGTGTGGAAACAATTGAATCGCTTATTGTATAAAGGGAATAAGTCCACTTCCGTACGAAATTAAATTGATATACATTTTGTTAAACCAACGTTGACGGATCGATGAGTCTATAAAGGAAATTTGTATCTCTCACCATACGCGAAATATCGCACGATAAAATTTTTTTTGAGCGTATAAAGAGAACTAGTCCGGGACGCATATTTACAGATGCTAGCGTGTGTTGACACCAGAGTGTTGAAATCAGTGAGAGTTTGGAAAAACAGTACATTTACAAATACTTACAGATTTGGACACCAGAGTAGTGAAACCTTCTAGCTTTTTTAGTGGCTATACATGAATAGATGCTAAAGGCTATTGACATTGATTTTATACAGTATTGGTGCAAATGACTGGAATAAACTCGGAAGCCAGCGACTTTAAGGAGAAATCCTAAAAGAGGTCGATTTTTAATTTTAAATTATGACTTTTTGACATATATATCAAATTAGTGACGTCATCCATCTGAGAGTGATGACGTAATCGATGATTTTTTTTAGATAAGAATAGGGGTCGCGTGCTAGCCTATTTGAAAGATTATTCAGTGTTCTATTCAGTAATATAAATATTAACATAATTATTTATACAGGGTGTCCAAGAAAAAAATTTTTCAATTATATTAATTGGCACAAAAAGAAGAATGTATGTAATTTATTTAATTCAAAATACACTCTACTACTGTCACAAAACAGAAAAAAAGTTTTTTGATAAAAGTGATTTGCTTTTCGCTTAATTTTAATTTTCGAACTGCCACCCATATTTATGTCTCGTGGCAGTTTGTTGAATTAAATAAATTATGTATATTTTTTATATTATTCTTCTTTTTGTGTAAATTAATTTAATTCAAAATTATTTTTCTAGGACATAATAAATAATTACGTCAATGTTTATATTACTGAGTAGAGAGTTGATTAACTTTTCAAATGAGCTAGCACACGACCCCTATTCCCATTTAAAAAAAATCATCGATTACGTCATCACTCCCAGATGGATGACGTCATTAGTATAATATATATGTCAAAAGGTCATAATTAAAATTAAAAATGGACATGTTTCAGGATTTTTCCTTAAAGTTGGTGGCTTCCGAAATAATGAATTTATTCCAGACATTTGCACTATATTGTATAAAATTAATGTCAATAGCCGTTAGCATTTATGCATGTATTACCACTAAAAAAAGCTAGCTGGTTTCAACCCTCTGGTGTCCAAAGCTGTTAGTATTTGTAAATGTACTGTTTTTCCAAACCCTAACCGATTTCAACACCCAGGTGTATACACACGCTAGCATCTGTAAATATGCGTCCGGGACTGATTACCTTTATACAATAATTCTTGTGGCGCCACCATCGTTTATGTCATTTTGTTTACAGAATCGTTTATTTTATCACTTCGGTTAGCTTACGTTAGTTAGTCTTACAATGTATTTTAGGTCTTGTTTGTAATAATAAACCTTTTTTTATAAATAAATTAATAATTTAACTGTAGAGAAGCAGCATTGGATAAACTGAAAGATCCAATGATACAAGCAGAAATAAGTAATGAAATAAACACACAAATTCAAATATTGACGACAAACATTACCGAAGATCTAACACCAACATGGAATACGATTACAAGTGCTGTAACAGACATCATGAAAAGCAACTTGGGGTACAAACCAAAGAACAAGAAGCAAAAATGGATGACAGAAGAAATACTATTACTAATGGATGAACGACGACGACACAAGAATGACCCAGATGGCAGCAATATGTATAAAAACATTAACAGGCAAATAAAAGCAAAGATAAGAATAGCAAAAAATGAATGGCTTAAGCAGCAATGTATAGATCTAGAACATTTACAACGACAGCACGACGATCGGAATTTACATAAAAAGCTTAAGGAGACTGCTGGAATATACAGAAAACGAAGACCAACTATTATAGTTAATCAGGATAACCAGGTAGTGCTAGGTGAAAAAGAGAAAATTCATATATGGGAAAACTATATTCAGGAGCTCTTTCATGACGAAAGACCCATGAGTGAAGTTTATACAGACGACCAGCTGACTGGCCCTTCAATTACTAAAGAGGAAATAGAAAAGGCAATATTATATTCAAAAAACAATAAGGCACCTGGACCTGATGAAATCCCTTCAGAAATACTCAAACTACTAGATGAAAGGGGAATTTCAACACTACATAAAATATTTAATTTTATTTATGAAACTGGTTGCTATCCTCAGCAGTGGTTGCTCTCTACATTTATTCCCCTACCCAAAAAAGTCAATGCAAAAAGATGTGAGGATCACAGACTCATTAGCCTGATGAGTCACACTTTAAAAATATTCTTAAAAATACTACATCAAAGATTATACAAAAAATGTGAATGGGACATCAGTGATTCTCAGTTTGAGTTTAGGCAAGGTTTGGGAACAAGAGAAGCAATAGTAGCAACACAGGTGTTGGTCCAAAATTGTTACGATCAGAGGAAGGACGTATTCCTGTGCTTTCTAGACTACGAGAAAGCGTTTGATCGTGTCCAACATCACAAGTTAATGCAGATCCTCAAGAAGCTTGATATAGACCAAAAAGACATAAGATGCATTGAAAACTTGTACTGGTATCAGGCAGCACAATTAAAAATAGACAATTCTATATCCAAATCCATACATATAAGAAGGGGTGTTCGGCAGGGATGTGTGCTTTCCCCTCTTTTATTTAACATTTATTTGGAAGCCATATTTCAAGAGTCTTTGGAAGATGCAGAGATGGGAATCAAAGTGAATGGAGTATTAATCAACAACATACGATATGCTGATGATGCTGTCTTAATTTGCGACAACATAACAGATCTTCAACAACTTGTCACTATAATCGGAGAATACAGTAAGCGAATGGGATTAGAGATTAATACCAAAAAGACCAAATTCATGATCATCTCCAGAAACTTGGATGCATTTGAAAACTCCACCATAACACTGAATACTAACTCCATTGAGAGAGTGAGCAAATTCAAATACCTAGGAACGTGGCTTTTTGAAGACTGGGCATCGGACAGGGAAGTAAAATGTCGCATTGAGCAAGCTCGACAAGCTTTCGTAAAATTCAGGAAGGTACTGAGCTGCTCAGAGTTCGACCTTACACTGAGACTAAGGTTTACTAAATGCTACGTGTGGTCGGTGCTGCTATATGGCATAGAGGGCTGGACACTCAAAACGAGGGATATAAACAGATTAGAAGCCTTCGAAATGTGGCTTTATCGCCGTATCCTAAAGATACCATGGACGGCGAAAGTCACAAATGTGGATGTCCTTAAAAGAATCAACCAAGAACGTCAGCTTTTCGAAAACATCAAGAAAAGAAAAACGGCGTATTTGGGTCCCATCATGCGAAACGAAAAATACCAGTTCCTTCAACTTATAATCCAGGGTAAAATTGAAGGCAAGAGAGGAATAGGACGCAAGAAAATGTCCTGGCTCCGAAACATAAGGCAATGGACAGGGATTACCGACATACAATCACTGATCCACATTGCAAGAAACAGAGAGTTAATGGAAAATGTGATCGCCAACATCCATTAGTGGATTTGCATTTGAAGAAGAAGAAGAGAGAAGCAGCATTATTTCGTCTTTTATTCACTGAACGTATAAGGGAAACAAGTCCCAGCCTTTAAAAACGACTTTTTGGCCTTAAAAGTTTTCAAAGACAAGTTTGCTCCTATCACATGTCACTCTACTAGTCTACATTTCATCTGTAGGACAAAATTTGATAGGTCATCAAGCTTCTAAACTAAATAGTTTTTTTCGTTTTTCTCAAAACTAAGTATTGTGGACTTATACCCTTTATACAATAAGCGCCTCAATTGGGGGAGACCTATGTCCAGCAGTGGAAGTAAATTGGTTGGATGATGATAAGAAGTATCGGCCTACAGCGCAAAAGATAGAGTACAACCTTCCATAGAGGTATCAATCCTCCAATGAACAAGCAGAATGGATTATAAAGAGGAAGAAGAAGAAGTTGGTTAATAATGGAAACGTTTGTCCGATGAGATGTTAAAGACTAATCTCGTAACAATTTTTTTAGATGGCTTATATTATTATCATAATATTTAAATTCTCAGTAAACAATCTTCCATATCATTGAAACTATATTTGCAAGTGCTAATTGTTTAATTAAATTAATGATATCAATCCAATAAACGTGTTTAACCAAAGGTTAAATGATTTGACCTTTGATTAAATTATAATTCTTTATATATTGTTAATTATCGTAATAATAAATATCAATTTTTGGATATCATCTATTTGAGCTTTTCTTCATATTTTTTGCTTTTTACCTCTCCTACATTCTGGCACCATTCTTTATTGCTCGTTCTTCTCTCCCTCTCTCTGTCTCTCTCTGTCTCTCTCTCTCTCTATCTCTCTCTTTCTCTCTGTTTCTCCTATAATTTTATCTAATATTATTTGTAATACATACCCAGCTAACAGTGTTCGTATATATAACGTCAAACAAACGTAAACATTTTGGGAGAAGTTACGACAAAAGTTACATCAAATTTTACCTAAAATATACGTATAAAAGTCACAGCGATGTTACGTAACAATTTTACGTTACTTCTACGTAACCTTTTTAACGTCACAAAAACGTCACTTTTTAGGAGAATTTTTGGTATAAATGATATTTATAAATAGGACTTAAAATTATTGTGTAAATAAAACCACATACATGATGCTGACACATTTATTAAATATTTGAAATAAACATTTCTTATATATTTGACTTTTATGTGAGAGAAAGAGACAAAATTATTAATAGCTACTTTATATTACAATACATAAACATACCCTTGAAGTAATCTTCATTCGTAAACTGCACACTTTCATTTAAGGACTAGGCTGCTTTCCCCATTTTTAGAAGATATTTCCATACATTTCGTTTTTCAACTAAACTGTCATTTAATAGAATTCTATTTTGTTTGTCCTATTTAGGGAAAGAATGAAACGATAAATTACTATTAGGTACGCTTTATCCAAGAATCACATTGAGGCACACAACAATAATAATTCGATTTTTTTGACATAACTCCATACCACATCCATACTCCATAAAAACAAACACGATTTTAATCACGGAAATGTAAGGTTAGGTAATAATGAAAGGTTCGAAATAAATACCCGATGGCGCTGCAATCTCAAACGAGATCTTATACGTGTCTACACCTACCAAAAAGCCACGTGTTAGAGACGAATAAATTCATACGCATTAAAACCTACCAAAGAGCCACGTTTCAGAAACGAATAAATTCATAGGTATCATATACGTATTAAAATTTCGTATCAGTAACGTCATTTTTTGATAGATGTTACGTAAGAATACAAAAAAACCTAAATTTAACGTTAATGTAACGTTATCTTGCTAGCTGGGTACATATTTGGTTTTTGATTTAATTCCATTTTATTGTTTGTTTTTGTGCTTTTTTAATTTAATTTATTTTTCTATTATATTTCTTTTTAACTTCTGGAATATTTACTGCTTCTATATTATATCGTCCTTTGCTTTCTTTTCTATTGTATGTTCTTGATCTTGTGATATTCTTCATTGTGGCTATCACCATGTAGTTGTACGTTTCTGCATTACTTTCATGACCATCGTGGTCTTATTATTATCTACTTAGTTTTCCTTATTTTCAAACTGAAGAATAATTCCGCTTCAGTCTGCCCTTTTCTCCTTTTTCTCCTTTTCTCCTAGTTTTTAGAATACTGTTTCCATTTTTATAAGATGATCATCTTTTGTTTTTCTTGAGGTGTTTTTAATAAGTTTTCAACTTTCTGTAATCTTTCTTTTGTTTTATATATTTGTTTGTTTATTTCTTGCTTTTCTGTAAACTTGAATTCTGTGCATAAATCATGATCTCTGTGCAAAACCATTCTTGATCGTAATGACCTAAGGGAGCAAATGTTGGAAAGCGTGGTGAGACTTATTAATTTTAACTTAGGCATATGAAAAACAAGAAGCACGGAAAGACCTCAAAAGAGATAGGTAGATTTCATAAGAGCAGTGGCAGGCAAGCAGTTGATTAGATTGGCGCAATATAGAGAAAAATGGAAGTTATTGGGAGAGCTGTTGTTTTAGTGTGGTTTCTATAATAAATAGTTTTATATTTCAGAAAAGACATAAGGTAGGTACAATGCCAAAACTAACGAATTAATTTTGGTTGATTCCAAATCTTTTTTAATAAAAACCTGTCATAACAACTAGAAACTTAAATACTTTTCTCCGTAGTATACAGATTGGTCATTTTTTTCCTTTGTTAAATATAATGTGTATTTTACAAAACTGTTAATCATTCGCTAAATATCGAAGATTTTAATTTTTAACTAGGTATAATGAGACCATAATTATATTAGCATGTCGCTGAATTCTTATCATTTGCATTATTTAAAATGGTAGATATGGAAAACATTGTAACTTTTTATATACGTACATTGTAAATAACAAGTGAAATGCACATAAAAATCTTTGAATTTGAGCGGTAACGATTTCTCTTGATGTGATGATGATGATGATTTTTAGATAACCAATTTGCAAAAAGTTAGATATAAATTTGGTCACATAAAACAACCAAAAGATCAAAAGATAAACATAGGCCTCATAACAAACAGTCCCCTGTTTCCCTTAATCTTTCCTTTTACTATTAGTTGAGCATATTAGTTGGGCATATTGGTACTTATTATTTCTGAATATGTGGCCTATTAGGTATGATGTACTTTCACGGTGTTGAAAAGTTTTCGTTCTTTGTCTATTCTATGCAGCGCTTTTAAGGAAAAGTGCTGCATAGAATAACATTAGCAAAAGTAAGAAAAATAACATTTCAAAAATCTCCAATGTATTTACGAGTGATGTTTTAATGGTTCACGTTTCAACTGCATAGAGAAGAGTCTACCAGACATTGCCTCTTTATATCTCTTAAGCTACAATATCCATTTCATAAGGGAGGTATGAGACTTACCCGTTATTTGTTTACTATTTTTTGCTAATTTATTAGGCAAATTAAAAATGTATTGCTTCCACACCTTTACAAAAAACAATAGTTACTGCGGCTTAATACTTAAGCTACAGTAGCCAACACTCATATCTCAGGAACGAAAGTAGATAGAGGGTCGCTTCCGGCGGCATATTTTATTGCTAATTATTTGCTGAAATATTTACAAACTCACCCCCTCCAACCCCTACCGGTATTTTCATTCCCTGGATTTCACAAAAATACAAATGAAAGAAAACAACGGTAGTGGTTGGAGGGGGTGAGTTTGTAAATTCTTGTATACCCCATCTTTCAGCAACTAATTAGCAATAAAATATGCCGCCAAAAGGGACCCTCCTCTATCTACTTTCGTTCCTGAAATATGATTGTTGGCTACTGTAGCTTAAGTATTGCTGCAGTAACTAATGTTACCGCAGTAATATTTTAATTGGAACGTACACAAACATTTGGGGGGTTTAAAAGAACAAAACCCCCATAAAAATTTAATGTAAACATATTGAAAAATAAGCATCAACTCGATAAAAACTGCCTTATCGAAAAAATATTAAGAGGCAAAAAAGTTTTAATAATATTGAATTTAACTAATGGTACCACAATAATAATTTAATTGAGACGTACACAAAAGTTTGGGGGAGGGGGGGGGTTAAGGGAACAAAATCCCCATAAAATTTTTATGGGATGCACAAATTTCACTATAATTTTTCTTTAAGATGTTCCTGCCATAAGAATGCCAAATGTCCATTTTCAATAAAAAATAGTTTTCGATATATTCGAAAAAATCGATTCTCATTTTGTAACTTCAAAGGGCTGTAACTTTTTTATGTGCATATTTGTACTAAGGTAAGTTAAGTTCATTCGAACTATTTTTGGTCCCAGAATATGTGATTTAATTTATGACCTGTATTTTTGTTACACCCTGTAGAAGTAATCGTCCATTCAATCAACAGCAGATATAATAAATAAGAAAAAAAGCAATAAAGCAGTAACAAAACACTCTTCACATCAGATCGAACCTAAAAGTTTATGGAAAATATTTAGCGTATTCTCCTTTTTTAATACATATTATGTAGTATTAATAACAAACATTACAATTTCGATGCAAGGTCACTCAACATTTCTTCTCTTTCCGATAAAAATTCTTCCTGTCTATATTGCAAAGGTCAATCAAAGATTGTTCTTCAGTTAACGGTAATTTGCCAATTCAATCAAGTATAACTAAGGTCAAGAATAAAGGACGAATAGTAAATTCAAATGAACGAGGTCAGTCACATTTGCTTTGCTTATCCTTATTCAAATGTTTATATTATTTACCAATTCAATCATAAAAGTGTAAAGGTTGGTAAATATATGGTAAATCTGACAATAGGACTAAACAGGAAGAATAATAAACACAATAAAAGTGCACAGTTTTTTTAAGTATGTATATAAATCCATAAAGCTAATTGTGGGTTGTAGATGATACACATGGAGGCCACCATCTGACAATAATAACAAGATAGTCAGAAAGCAAATAAATTACATACATATTATATTATCGTTGAACTGAAAATATAGAAAGTCTATAACATTATTCAAATCTTATCCAGAAGTGGACATATCCGTCTATCATTACCCAAATATTTTGTCGGTGGGAGTGAAATTAAAGATTGTAAGAGCAGCTATTAAAACAACTAAAGATGGTAAAGCTGTAGTGCCTGACCAGTTTTATGTAGAATTCCTAAAACTTATGGATGAACAAGGGATAAAATTAGTCCTGTCGCCAGGGGGGGTACAACGGCCTCCTTTATTCAGATGGACTTACCCAAGTTTTTTTCATGTATTTTGACCCGTAGAATACGAATTTTTTGGGTAGTAACAGTTGATCCGGATGTCGATAAGATTGTTATTGACCAAGAACTTGAGGAATTACATAACCGCGATCTCTCGCGGTAACATTTTTTGGTATTTTTTGGGTCATTCTAAGCAAAACATGTTTCTACAATTTTTTTCGTAGGATGGCTAGTTTTCGAGATAACCGCGGTTGAACTTTCAAAAAATCGAAAAATTGCAATTTTTCAACCCGAATAACTTTTGATTAAAAAATAAAATAGCCAGTCTGCTTACCGCATTTTAAAGTTTAAGTCAAATTATATCGGTTTTAATTATTTGCATTGCTAAAAATTTATTTTTTTATTGTTTAACAAAGCTATAAACACATAGTGTTTCCCGTGGCTTTACATGCATTTTAACGCATGCTACGTAGAAATAGCCTCGATTGCACTAGTACCTATTCTACCTACTCGTTAGATTTTAAATGAGAAATCATAGAAAACATCACTCACGCACTAGGTGTTTGTAGCTTTGTTTAACAATAACACAATAAATTTTTAGCAATGCAAATAATCAAAACCGATATAATCTGACTTGAACTTTCAAAGGCGCTAAGCAGAATTGCTATTTTATTTTTTAATCAAAAGTTATTCGGGTTTAAAAATTGCAGTTTTTCGATTTTTTGAAAGTTCAACCGCGTTTATCTCGAAAACTGAGGGAAAACTTGTTAGAACATTTTTTACTTAAAATGACCCAAAAAATACAAAAAAATGTTTTGTTTTGTGAGAAACCTCTGTTATGTAATTCCTCAAGTTCTTGGTCAATAACAATCTTATCGACATCCGGATCAACTGTTACCCAAAAAATTCGTATTCTACGGGTCAAAATACATAAAAAAAACTTGGGTAAATCCATCTGAATAAAGGAGGCCGTTGTACCCCCCTGGCGACAGGACTAAATGGATAACAATTGTATTTAACAAAATATACGTAACTGGAAAAATACTCCAAAGCTGGTTAAAGTCAACCTTCGTAACTTTACCGAAAAAAGTAAATGCCAAAACATGTGAAGACTACAGAACAATTAGCCCACTTACTCAAAACGTTTCTGAAAGTGATACACGGCAGAATATATAAAAAATGCGAAGAACAGATGTCATGGACGCAGTTTGGATTCCGCGATGCCTTAGGCACCCGAGAGGCTCTATTCGCTGTCCAAGTGCGTATGCAAAGATGCAGGGATGTTGACTGCGACGTGTATATTTGTTTTATCGACTACAAAAAGGCGTTTGATAGAGTAAAATATGATAAACTCATAAACATCTTGAAAGAAGCGGGAGTAGATGATAGAGACTTGAAAATCATATATAATTTGTATTACAACCAAACTGCCAATATTAAAATGGATGACCAATTGACAGAGGCAGTCTCCATAGATAGAGGAGTGAGGCAAGGATGCATCCTGTCCCCGGTGCTGTTTAATATATACTCTGAATGTATCTTCGAGCAAGCGCTGGGAGAACTACAGGAAGGCGTATTAGTCAATACGAAAAAAACCAAGTACATGGTAGTCAGTAAGCTCGAAATATTAAATACACAGTTTTTGGTTAACCAACAACTAATTGACAGGGTCGACAGCTACACATACCTTGGTACCAACATAAACAGCCAGTGGGACCACTCAAGTGAAATAAAACAACTCATAGGAAAAGCGAGATCAGCGTTCATAATGATG
Source organism: Diabrotica virgifera virgifera (assembly GCF_917563875.1). Taxonomy (NCBI): domain Eukaryota; kingdom Metazoa; phylum Arthropoda; class Insecta; order Coleoptera; family Chrysomelidae; genus Diabrotica; species Diabrotica virgifera. The sequence goes on along the minus strand of NC_065445.1, from coordinate 272,384,628 downwards.
AAGTCTCTTTTCAGAAGCAACGATTTACCGCTTGCTACCAAAATCTCTATTATCAGATGCTATGTATTTTCTACGTTATTATACGGAGTAGAGGCCTGGACACTTTCCGAGCTTCTTTGAGAAAATCTCGAGGCATTCGAGATGTGGTGTTACAGGCGCATTTTGAGAATTTCGTGGATGGATCGTGTGACTAATGTTGAGGTTCTACGTAGAATAGCCAAGGAATGCGAGATTATTAATACAATCAAAGAGCGCAAACTAGAATATCTTGGCCATGTTATGAGGAATGAACAGAGATATGGCTTATTGCAACTCATTCTTCAAGGCAAGGTATTTGGAAAGAGAGGACCAGGGAGAAGAAGAATACCTTGGCTTCAAAACCTGAGAAAGTGGTTTAATACATCGTCAACCGGACTATTCAGAATAGCAGCAAGCAAAGTTAGGATAGCCATGCTGATCGCCAACATCCGGAACGGATAGGCACAGGCACCTTAAGAAGAAGAAGAAAGAGCGCTCCAAAAAAATAATCGATACAACACGGCTCAAAAAAGACAAAACACATACAGAAACGAAATTAAGATAATGAGAAGACTCTAACGATTGACGATAAATGGGGAAAAAATCAACATGCCCTTGGGTCATCTGAAAAAAAAACCCTTAAACCATTTGCAGAAAAAAGAAGACCTTGGATGACAGTAGAAATTCTTGAACTTGGAACCATGGAATGCTACTCTGTAGTTTCGCTGTTATCTTGTATAAAACTAATGAGAATAAATGAGGACTAAGCACCGAGCCTTGGTGCAATCCTACGTTCACCTGAAATTTATCAGTCTCTCCCACACCTGTCCTAACACTAGTCGTTACTCCCTCATACATATCTCTCACAATCTTTACATATTCGCCAGGGACTCTTTTCTTATCAAGTACCCACCACAGAATCTCTCGAGGAACTCTATCATATGCTTTTTCAATATCAATGAATACCATATGAGCGTTGGTCTCTTTATTCCTGTATTTTTCCATCAGTTGCCTTACAACGAAAATTGCATCTGTTGTTGATCTGCCCTGCATAAAGCCAAATTGATTATCGGATCTTTCGGTTTCTTCACGCATCCGTCTATCAATTACTATCTCCCATATTTTCATGGTGTACTAGTTTTATAGCCCTGTAGTTTGTACATTGTTGTATGTCTCCCTTGTTTTTGTAGACAGGTACTAATATACTGCTTCTCCATTCGTCTGGCATTTGTCCAACTTCCATAATTCTATTAAATAGACCTGCTAGCCAACTTATTCCTGTCTCTCCCAATGCTCTCCATACTTCCCCAGGAATATCATCTGGTCCGACTGCTTTTCCTTCCTTTATTTTTTGAAGCGCTTGAGCCACTTCCTCGTTTGTTATTCTGGTAACCATTGGTGTTACTGTCTCCGTTAACTCCACAGGCTGTCTGTCAAATTCTTCATCTAATAAACTGTCAAAATACTTTCTCTATCTCTTTTTGACATCCTTTTCGTGAATTAGTATTTTGTTATTTTCATCTCGGATACATCTAATCTGATTCAAATCTCTTGTTTCTTTGCTTTCTGTTTGGCTATTTTATATATCTTTGCTTCGCCTTCCCTGGTATCAAGTTGATCGTATAGGTTTGAATACGCTTCTGCTTTAGCTTTTGCTACTGCTACTTTCGCTTCCTTTTTGGCGACCATATAGTTTTGAAGATCTATGTCCGATCTGGTTTCTTGCCACTTTTTATATAATTTTCCCTTCTCTTTTATTTTTACTTGTACTTCATTTGACCACCACCAAGGCTCTTTATCCTCAAACTTCTTTCCTGACGTTTTCCCAAGTATTTCAATAGCTGTCTCTCTAATAATATTGGCCATTTTTCTCCAAATTGTGTTAGGGCTTCCTTTCATTTTCCAACATATTTTTTCTACTATTATTTCCCTGAATAGACCTTCTTTCTCATCTTTTAGCATCTCCGATGTTTTTGTTTAGATCCGCTCTTTACTTTGATGTCCAGAACAAGCAGTTTATGTTGTTAGCTTACTGTCTCACTAACTATTACCTTGCAGTTCTTGCATTCACGTATGTCTTCTTTCTTTATCATGAAGTAGTATATTTGGTATTGATGTTGTCCACTTTTGTAGGTAATAAGTTGAGTTTCTCTCTTTTTAAAGAATGTGTTAACAATCGCCATATCCAATGCTGTTGCTAATTCAAGCATGTCATCTCCAGCTTCATTTCTAGTTCCAAAGCCTAATCCCCCATGTATTGTTTCATATCCTGTCTTTGCTTCGCCCACATGTGCATTTAAATTACCTCCTATTATAACTTTCTCCTCTGCTGGAATATCACTCAGTACGTCTCCTAATTGGTCATAAAAAGCTCTTCTTTCATTCTCACCCAGACCTGTTTGAGTAGCATACACACACAACATTCAATACCTCTTTATCAATTACTAATTTCACTGATATCATTCTATCACTCGCTCTTACAACTTCTACTACGTTGTCTTTCATTTCACTATCAGCAATTATACCAACTCCATTTCTAGTGTTACTACTCCCTATACATACCACAATTTATATCCTTCGCCTAGTTCTTTCGCCCTTTGTCCTTTCCACCTAGGTTCTTGAATACAAGCAATTTTAACTGCTCTTTGTTTGAGCGCATCCACTAACTCCAGACTCTTACCTGTAAGACTACCAAGATTCCAAGACTCTATCCTGATTTTTCTAACCTGTAATGGTGTTCCCCCTGAGATAGGCCTCACCCGGAGATCCGAACGGAGGCTCATTTTACTTCCGGAATATTTTACCTCGGGAGATGCCATCATTTCAGTATAAGTGTTTATTGCGATGGAGAAGGTCTTTTCATTATTATGGCCTGAAAAGATTTTGTTTGGATATTTGATGCCTGAATGCCTTTTCTATCAGCACCATACCCTGCCCTGCACGTTTAGCCAATACACCACCAATGCAACCAAAGTGCAGTATTACCCCACACTTGCCTGAATTTTTCTGTATAGGCCAGAATCCCTACTGTAAGGACTGCCCTATAATAAAGACAATGTATTGTTGCCCGCCACTAGGAGGCACGTACTTTATTCGGGATACCACATTACTACCTACATTTACATTACTATCTACATTCTACATTTTCATTATCTACATTTGGTCATCATCATTCTTTTTGCCTTATCCCTATGCGGGGTCGGCTTCCCTAATTGCATTTCTCCACACAATTCTATCTTGGGCCATATCAATGTTAATCCCCTTTACCAACATGTCCTGCCTTATCGTCTCCCCCCAGCTCTTCTTTGGTCTTCCTCTCCTACTCCTTCCAGGAATCTGCACTTCAGCTATTCTTCGTATTGGGTGGTTAACGTCTCGACGTTGAACATGACCAAACCATCTTAACCTATGCTCTCTCATTTTGGCATCAATTGGTGCCACACCTAGACTTCCCCTAATATACTCATTTCTAATTTTATCCTTCTTTGTCACTCCACTCATCCATCTAAGCATTCTCATTTCCGCCACATGCATTCGCTGTTCCTCTTTCTTTTTCACTGCCCAACATTCAGTTCCGTACATCATAGCTGGTCTTATGGCTGTTTTATAGAATTTTCCCTTCAGCTTCATTGGAATTTTTCTGTCACACAACACACCACTCGCTTCTTTCCACTTCATCCATCCAGCCCTAATTCTACTGCATGCATCTCCATCTATTTCTCCATTACTCTGTAATACCGATCCTAGGTACTTAAAACTATTGCTTTTTACAATCATTTCACCATCCAAAGATACCATTTTATTTGTAGTAGCTCCATCTTTAAATGAACATTCCAAATACTCTGTTTTTTTCCTACTAAGTTTTAAACCTTTTTCCTCCAGAGCTTGTCTCCACTGTTCCAGTTTTTGTTCTAAGTCTCTTTCACTATTTCCTACTAACACGACATCATCAGCATACATTAAGCACCATGGAATGTTACCCTGTATTTTCGCTGTTATCTGGTCCAAAACTAATGAGAATAAATACGGACTAAGCACAGACCCTTGATGCAATCCTACTTTCACATGAAATTTATCAGTCTCTCCCACACCTGTCCTAACACTAGTCGTTACTCCCTCATACATATCCCTCACAATCTTTACATATTCACCAGGGACTCCTTTCTTATTGAGTGCCCACCACAGAATCTCTCGAGGAACTCTATCATATGCTTTCTCAAGATCAATGAATACCATATGAGCGTTTGTTTCTTTACTCCTGTATTTTTCCATCAACTGCCTTATAATGAAAATTGCATCTGTTGTTGATCTACCCTGCATAAAGCCAAATTGATTCTCGGATATTTCGGTTTCTTCACGTATCCGTCTATCAATTACTCTTTCCCATATTTTCATGGTGTGGCTAAGCAGTTTTATAGCCCTGTAGTTTGTACATTGTTGTATATCTCCCTTGTTTTTGTAAACAGGTACCAGTATACTGCTTCTCCATTCGTCTGGCATTTGTCCAACTTCCATAATTCTATTAAATAGACCTGCTAGCCACCTTGTTCCTGTCTCTCCCAATGCTCTCCATACTTCCCCAGGAATATCATCTGGTCCTACCGCTTTTCCTTTCTTTATTTTTTGAAGCGCTTGAGCCACTTCCTCGTTGGTTATTTTGGTGACCATTGCTGCTACTGTCTCCGTTGACTCTACAGGCTGTCTGTCAAATTCTTCATTTAATAAGCTGTCAAAGTACTTTCTCCATCTATTTTTGACATCCCTGTCGTGAACTAGTATTTTATTATTTTCATCTCGGATACATCTAATCTGATTAAAATCTTTTGCTTTCTTTGCTCTCTGTTTGGCTATTTTATATATCTTCGTTTCGCCTTCCCTGGTATCAAGTTGATCGTATAGGTTTGAATACGCTTCTGCTTTAGCTTTTGCTACTGCTACTTTCGCTTCCTTTTTGGCGACCATATAGTTTTGAAGATCTATGTCCGATCTGGTTTCTTGCCACTTTTTATATAATTTTCTCTTCTCTTTTATGTTTCCTTGTACTTCATTTGACCACCACCAAGTCTCTTTATCTTCAAACTTCTTTCCTGACGTTTTCCCAAGTATTTCAATAGCCGTCTCTCTAATAATATTGGCCATTTTTCTCCAAATTGTGTTAGGGCTTCCTTTCATGTTCCAATATATTTTTTCTACTATTCTTTCCCTGAATAGACCTTCCTTCTCATCTTTTAGCATCCACCACTTGATTTTTTGTGGTCCTCTCCGATATTTTTGTTTAGTTTCGCTTTTTACTTCGATGTCCAGAACAAGCAGCTTATGTTGTTGGCTTACTGTCTCACTAACTATTACCTTGCAGTCCTTGCATTCACGTATGTCTTCTTTCCTTATCATGAAGTAGTCTATTTGGGATTGATGTTGTCCACTTTTGTAGGTAATAAGTTGAGTTTCTCTCTTTTTAAAGAATGTGTTAACAATCGCCATATCCAATGCTGTTGCTAATTCTAGCATGTCATCTCCAGCTTCATTTCTAGTTCCAAAGCCTAATCCCCCATGTATTGTTTCATATCCTGTCTTGGCTTGGCCCACATGTGCATTGAAATCACCTCCTATTATAACTTTCTCCTCCGCTGGAATATCACTCAGTATGTCTCCCAATTGATCATAGAAAGCTCTTCTTTCATTCTCACCCAGACCTGTTTGAGGAGCATACACACACACAACATTCAATACTTCTTTATCAATTACAAATTTCACTGACATCATTCTATCACTCGTTCTTACAACATCTACTACGTTATCTTTCATTTCACTATCAGCAATTATACCAACTCCATTTCTAGTGTTACTACTCCCTACATACCACAATTTATATCCATCACCTAGTTCTTTCGCCCTTTGTCCTTTCCACCTAGTTTCTTGAATACAAGCAATTTGAACTCTTCTTCGTTTGAGCGCATCCACTAACTCCAGACTCTTACCTGTAAGACTACCAAGATTCCAAGACCCTATCCTGATTTTTCTAACCTGCAATGGTGTTCCCCCTGAGATAGTCCTCACCCGGAGATCCGAATGGAGGCTCATTTTACTTCCGGAACATTTTACCTCAGGAGATGCCATCATTTCAGTATAAGTTTTTATTTCGTTTGGAGAAGGTCTTTTCATTATTATGGCCTGAAAAGATTTTTGGATATTTGATGCCTGAATGCCTTTTCTATCAGCACCATACCCTGCCCTGTCCTGCACGTTTAGCCAATACACCACCAATGCAACCAAAGTGCAGTATTACCCCACACCCGCCTGCATTTTTCTGTATAGGCCAGGATCCCTACTGTAAGGACTGCCCTATAAGCCAATGTATTGTTGCCCGTATCCCGCCACTAGGAGGCACGTACTTCATTCGGGATACAGCTCGTACTTCATTATCTACATTTGGTATTTAAATTAATTTTTCTTGTTTATGCTTTTAATAATTATAACAGCAAATAATTAAACCAAGAATATGGTTTTAAATTGTAAAAAAACCTTAACCTGTATTATTTGTTATACGACTATTATGACAAACTTAAATTTTTGTTACGTTGTTTTTAAAAATATTTTGAAATAAGTCGACCTATTATTATGTTTAACAATCATTAGGAGTATTATTATTGTCTGTGATGCTGTTATTTTTAATTTTAAGTCTACAAATTCTAGTAAATATTTGGTTTGTTTAAAAATTTAAAATTAACAACTGATAGGATCATTCAATGTGAATCCCATTAGTGAGGTTTTTGTTGGTTGAATACACGCCAGTGTAACAAAAATGAGAAAACTTCTGTTGGAGTGAAAGTAAAAAGAAAGATATAGGTACTCCAACAGAAGTAAGGAAAAAAAAGAATAGACTAGGTAACTAAATAGTTGTGGCTGAAAAGAAGGGAATGTGGGGTGTGTAAAGAAAAGGGTGAGGTGACTTCTACGTTGAGAAGCCGAAGTAGGAAAAATAAATAAAATACTACTAAAGTGCAGTAGTACTGAATAAAGGGGAATTAGAAGGGATAGAAGTAGAAGTGGGAAGAGACAGAGGCAAACTGAATAGAGTTGGCTAGCAAGAGATGCAAGAAAACCACTTGACACTCAAGGATGGATACGGCTCGTTTGCATGCCTGTTGAAGAACGGTAGCTCTAAGTAGATAGTAATGATGACTAAAAGGTGAAATAATAAAATAAGAATAATGTACTGAAAATGAATGAAGATGAGTAGTTGCTAAAGACGAACAAAATAAATAAAACTAACAAATCATGGGCGCCATGAAAATGATCTTCGATCATTTTCCCAGGTATCTTATACAATGTTACTGAGGTACACAGTGATATTCACAATCGAAAATTTTGTCTTCATCCCTAGGATTTGGCCTTTGTCGCCTATTCTGGCATCACACTTTGTTTCATCTTTCCACGGAACTTGCTATTTCTCGATTTTCATCCATTTTGTTTTTATGTTGTTTCCATGTTGTTCTATATCCTTTTATTTTCTCATTTGGGCAAATCAGGTTCTTCATTTTCTTGTTTATCAATTAATGTAATGCGTTTCACTCATCTGAAAAATCTCTTTCAAATACGTCAAACAGATAGGTGTGTCAATTGTCTTAAAAAGTTTATCATTGTATTGTTTTTTTATCTTGTTTTTCATTCTTCTGTGAATTGTTCTGTATATTTACTGAAACCTTTCAAAGACTAAGTTTTCAATCTAATACCACATAAAATAATATCAAAAATGTTACTCTACATTAGGGTGGTCCGAAAAAAGTCAAGTTGATAATGCCGTGTCGTTATAGTGCGGAAAAGTTGCGATTGGTAATTACAAGAAAAACAAAAAAATAATTATTCAAATCGGACTTTATCTTCCGATCCCGCAGCGGGCCTAAAGATTACGAAAAACAAATGAAATTTTACTTTTTTTTTAATTTTTATTTATCCTCCATGTACGTTTTATTTATCGCTGTAGTAAAATTTCTTTACAGTTTGTATGGTAGAGTAATAAAAAATAGTTTTAGGCATTTAACGATATTTTCCGATTCCGCAAGGTCAATCAAAATCTATAAAAATTTGAAATTTTTGATGATTTTGATAAATTAAAAAATATTTATTTATCTCATTTTTCTGTTACATTGTGCAGCTCTTCGCTTGTTTAGATATTGTATGACAATATTTAAACAACCCAGAACTCACAACGAGGAGGTGGTTGCACTTCTAGGTCCACTCACAACCTTCTCTCCAACTAACCAATGAGTGTGTGTTTTGTACAGTCTTTACCAAAATGTACATTTCTTTTTTATGTTTGTGTCCAGCTTTTAAACGCCAACTTTGTATCATGATTTGGTGGTAAAATCTGGCAGCATGTACCTTGATCTAAGTGTTGCCCTGATGAATCCATTTCTTGATTGGGACCCACGACTCACATACATACATTAGACGATGCAACCAACGTGACCAACTTTCCGCACCGCTCGACTGCTTGCGGGTGGCATGGATAGTTTTGTACATTCCAGTCTGACATGATGTAATGCAGGAACTTATATCTTCATTTGAAACTCTGCGAAGAACTAATGGATAAGATAGTTTTGCAACATTCCACTCTAATATTTCAATGTAGTTCTGTGCTTCAAAATTTAAAGTAGGAGGAATGAAATTTCTAATACTTTTGCCCTTGGCTTTAGTCTGTCCCGCTTTTAACGCTCTCCTTAGCCCTAGCTCTCTAATGCGTTTCCTTTCTCCCTACTACTTGAAATTTTGAAGCACAGGAAGAAACTAAAATAATAGACTGGAATGTTGCAAAACTATTTTCTCCACCATTTCTTAGAAGAGTTTCAGATGAAGATATAAGTTATTGCATTACATCGGGCAACATGCAAGACTGGAATGTACAAAACGTCTAATGTCTAATGTATGTGGGCCCCAATCAAGAGATGGATTCATCAGGGCAATACTTAAATCAAGATCCATGCTGCCAGATTTTACCACCAAATCACAATACAAAGTTGTCGTTTAAAAGCTGGACACAAACAGATCAAAAAGAAATGTACATATATATAATAGATTTCTACGGCTGTCGCCGCCTCTCCATACCCAGCTTCCAACTTTTTCTATCGTAACACATATCTTCATCTAATTGCCTCGAATCCATTGCCTCCTGAATATTTTCCCTCCAGCTTCTCCGTGGTCGTCCTCTTTTTCTTCTCTCCGTGGGACCTACTCTAATATTTTTCTCGGCCAGCGAGTCTCATTCATTCTTTTAACATGACCGAACCATGTCAGCTGTCTCCTTTCGATATCGTCTATTATAGTTTTTTCCACCTTCATATGTTCTCTAATTGTTTCATTTCTTACATATTCTAATCTTGAGACCTAACAACTTCTCCTCAAAAAGTCCATTTCTGTACTAAGTAGCTTCTTTTTATTTCTTGCACTTATGTCCCAAACTTCTGCACCTTAGATTGTAGCGATCTTCATTATACTTTCATATATTCTTCTCTTTGTTTCCTTCCCGATATCTTTGTCCCATAAAATTGAATTGAGGGATCTAGTGATGATTCTACCTTTATTGATTCTGTGTTGTATTTCATCTTCACTATTTCCTCGTTTGTTAAATATAGCTCCCAAATACTTGCATTGTTTCATACCAACAATATGTCATTGCTCCAATGGTAGGTTTTCAATGTCTTCGTTTCCCACTATGAAGTATTCTGACTTGTCCATATTTATTACTAATCCTGCCTGTTTTTTTTTTATATGGCCTTGGCATAGCCAATTAGCCAGTGTAGTTTGGTATTAACGACGCAATTTCACAAGTTCACAATTACAATATATTACACATTTTCATATATCATAATATAATATACAGACACATACACATATATACATTTTTATTTATTTATTATATAATATATTTTTTTTGTTTATTATTATTTTTTTTATATATTTTTTTTTATTTTTTTTATATCTATAAATATGTTTATACTAAAACTAAAGCAGGAAAATTTTAGGGAAACATGGAAGAAAACTGGGTAACATAACTTCTCGTCCAGGGGCCCGTCAGGACATTTTATAGTAGACATATCAGAATTAGGCCACGGTTAGGGGGGTAAGAAAACATTAGGTAAAAAGCAAAGGTTGTCGGGATAATACTAAAGCCTAATATTTGATGACAGGTTATAATTTAAATTTACATCTCTTGGTGTGTTCATATAAAGATTTTAAAATTTCTATATTTTTATGAAATATTATTAAATTTAGATTTATTGGAAGTAAACATTTATTTTTACATAGATCTACATATAACTGTGATGTACTATTCTCTTTCTGGTTACATTCTAAGATGATGTGATCTAGACTGCCAAGCTCTCCACATATGCAATTTGGCGATTCTATTAAACCCATTCTATGTAGGTAGAATCACGACAATTATTCAATCAAGTTATTCAAAATAGGTGGCCTAATTACCAATACTTCTTCACTGACGGATCTAAGACCAACTCTAATACAGGTTGTGCCTTCTGGGAACTAAACACTAATAAAAATCCTGCCTGTTGGTAATATTCATTTAGCTTCCGTATCATATCTTAGCATAGCTTTACATACATGTAAATAATGCCAAAAACACACCCTCATTGGTTGGTTGGAGAGAAGGGTGTAAGTGGAGCTAGAAGTGCAACCACCTCCTCGTTGTGACCTGGGTTGTTTAAATATTGTCATACAATATCTAAACAAGCGAAGAGCTTCACAATGTAACAGAAAAATGAGATATAGTATTTTTACTACAGAAACGTTATTACGTAGGTCAAAATTTTTGACGTAAGAGAACTGTCAAAACATTAGAATGTGAGTTTTCATTATTGCTATGTTTATTATAAACACGGCAATAATGAAAAGTCACATTCTAATGTTTTGACAGTTCTCTTACGTCAAAAATTTTGACCTACGTAATAACGTTTTTGTAGTAAAAATACTATAACTAAATGTTTTTTAATATATCAAAATCATCAAAAATTTAATTTTTTTATAGATTTTGGTTGACCTTGCGTGATCGGAATATATTCGTTAAATGCGTAAAACGCATTTTTTTTTATTATTCAACCTTGCAAACTGTAAAATTTTACTATAGAGACAAATAAAACGCACATGGAGGTTATATAAACATTTTGGAAAAAAGGTAAAATTTCATAATCTTTATGCGCGTTGCGGGATCGGAAGATTAAGTCCGATTTGAATAATTATTTTTTTGTTTTTCTTGTAATTACCAATCGCAACTTTTCCGCACTATAACGACACGGAATTATCAACTTGACTTTTTTCGGACCACCCTAATGTAGAGTAACATTTTTGATATTATTTTATGTGGTATTAGATTGAAAACTTAGTCTTTGGCTAGCAGTTGGCGCTAGAGCATCCTAAAATGATAATGTTCAAAACTTAACACCAACTTCCTCTAGTGTATGATCGGCAATTAGTATTTTGTTCTTATAGAGCAGTTAGCTTAGAAAAAAGAGGTCCACAAAGAAAAAGAGGCCTCAGGAAGGATAGCTGCGAGGAATAGAGCATTATACTCCCTATCATCAATATTAAGATCTAAATTGCTAAATAGAAAATCTAAATTAAGACTGTACATGTCAATTATTCGCCCAGTTGTTACATATGGAAGGGAAACATGGACTCTACATACATTATACTTCATCATTCTCTTTGCCTTATTAAACCGGGAGATATTAACAGAAGTTCAACCACGATTTTCTAAGTCCTGCCCTTTGCAATACTGGAAGGTTAGAGAAGGTACTTACAATTTGTGAAAAAATCCACGGGTTTCCTGTGACATTTTTCTGTGAAAATTAGATTTTCCATGAATAAAAAAATTGGGAGTTGCGATGAATTTTTAAGTCCTGCCATATCCATAGAATAACAGGATATTATCTATTTTATGAAGAAAATTTTTTGGGCAGGACGGTCGCAAAAGTACTTAGGGAGTATACATATATACAAATATGTAATGAAAATAATGAAATTTTCATGATTTTCTAAGTCCTGCCAACTTAATAAATTAATTATATTTATTTCAAAATGACCAAAAAAAATATTGGCATGACGTCACCTAATGTTTAACTGCACTTGTTTCTTGGAAAATTTTGTATAAAATTTTCACTCTGGTTCCGTGATTTTCTAAGTCATAAAATAAATTTTGTTACAAAATAAATAATTTCAGTATACATTATGCAAAATGGCAGGATGTTTAGTTACACCTTTTTTACTATATATAGTTAAAAAATTTGTAAGAAAATTCGTGGAAAATTACACGATTTTCTAAGTCATGCCATTTTGCACATATCTCAAGAAGGTTAATATAAATCTATTTTCAAAGAGGCAGGATGGTTGTATAGTTATTTCGTATAAAAAAATTAAATTATCTGTCTGTAAAATTATTTCAGGGTGTTATACAAACATATTCATATCACCACATTTTTCTTGAGTCATACCATGTCGAGTATGCTTAAAAAACACTAATCTAAAACCGTTTACAACTTTACAAATGTCATCAGACCATCTGGTTGGCGGACGACCTCTACTTCGATATGCTTCGTCTAGAAGAAGCATATCGATGTCTTGTAATTAGTTTCTTTAAAATAGCTGCAGAACGCTTTTATTTGGAAAAACGAAAACTGGTACACTTATTTATCTTCCAGAGGTCAATTGTCAAATGTCAATTATCAATTGTCAATTTTTAGTACCGGTCATAGGGGTCCGTTTGGGTACGGAAACGGATATATTATCGAATAACTTTTCTGTCTAACTTTTAAGCATCTCTGACACTGGATTATTGAATTCTGGGATAGTTTTGTACTAAAAGGTACTTTTGCTTTAACTCAGAAGAATACGCAGTGTTCTAGAAAAATCGATGTGAAAAATTTTTTGTTTTTTGGTTTTTTCAGTTTAAAAGAATTTAGAAAAATTATATTTAGAAAAACGAAAACTTCTACGTTTATTTCTCTTCCAGAGATGAATCGATTTTTAAATACAGCATCTATCTACTTGCAACTTTTTGCATTGTGTTCAGGATAACATCAGGAAAAGGTGTATAATATAAAAATGGGTGGAAATTGCATTTTAGTGCATAACATGCATCCAAAAGTGCATAAACCTGTCAAAATCGGTGTATGAAGGGCAAAATTTTGTTATTTGGGAGGTTTATGGAGTTACGAATACGCAAGCAGAACCGACCTCTGAATCACCTAGTGCCCAGAGTTGCTGCTAAGGCACGCCATCTGGAGTTTCGTGGGATATCGGCAATAAATTTAAAAAAACAGAATATTCGATGGTTTTTGGGATGGCCGAACACGAATATGACATTACAACTGACCCTCGGAGCACCTGGTGCCCAGGGTGACTGATCTCGAATTTAAGAGAGTTTTTGGAGGTCGATTCTGATGGCGTATTCATGTTCAGCAACCACAAAACTCTTCGAGAAATCTACTTGCATCACTTTAGTGTCTGAAAGCCTCGAAATTTAAGAATACGGCGTGTATATCAGTCACCCCGAGCACTAGGTAAAGATCTGTTCTAATGTGACATTCTTGTTCAGAAACCCCAAAAACCACCTGAGTAATCTGTCTGTATCAATTTACTGCCGAAATTAATATATAAATATGGTATAGAAAATGCTTAGCAAATAAAAAGGTACCATAAAATATCATTTTATTATAATACTAAAATACAGGGTGTCCCATTTAAGAAAACTCAAAAAATACTCATTCCGAGTTTTAAGTTTCAACCAACCCCGTATACTAAAATTAAACATTTTGGTATACTATTAATAACTGACAATAGTAGACTATATTAAAAATCGTTTAAACATAAATTAATAGAAGTTTGGATATCAAATCACTAACAATATGTATAGGGTGTGAATGTTCCTACAAAATTAAAAAAAAACGTAATTATATTTTAAACTACCTCGTATAATATTTCAAAACACTATATTTTATTAAAGAGAACATCGAGTAGAATCCAAAAATGTAAAAATATACAGGGTATTCCATTTAAAAAAACATAAATTTTTGTCACCCTGTGAAAACGGGTAGCCCTCTATATTAGAAAATACTGTTAAATTATAGTCCTATCTGTGGCACATGTTTTACCTAAATAACTTTTTTCGTATATCTTACGACAAACGAGTAATTGGACTAGCCCACACTAATGCCCCACCCTGTATACAAAATAACCATAAAACCATCCTGCCTCTTTGTATATAGACTTATATTAAGATTCTTGAAACATGTGCAAAATGGCATGACTTAGAAAATCGTTGACTTTTTCACGAATTTTCTTACAAATCTAGGACTCCTGCCGTCTTACAAGAACCGTTTAACCTTCCTGCCGAGTACCGAAAAGGTATTGATTGTATTTGAGTATTATAACTTTTTAAAGGCAGGACTTATAAAATCACGGAATCAGGGTGAGAATTTTCCGCAGAATTTTCCAAGGGACAAGTATACTTAAACATTAGGAGACGTCATGCCAATATTTTTTTGATCATTTTGAAATAAATATGTTTAGTTTATTAAGTTGGCAGGACTTAGAAAATCATGAAAATTTCATTATTTTCATTATTTTCATTACATATTTGTATATATGTATACTCCCTAAGTACTTTTGCCACCGTCCTGCCCAAAAAATTTTCTTCATAAAATCTATAGTATCCTCTCTATCTACGGATATGGCAGGACTTAGAAATTCATCGCAAAACCCTATTTTTATTTTTTGGGAAAATCTAATTTTTACAGGAAAATGTCACAGGAAATTTGTGGATGTTTCCACAGATTGTAATTACATCGTCTACCCTTCCAGTATTGCAAAAGGCAGGACTTAGAAAATCGTGGCTGAACTTCTGTATAATATCTCCCAGTCTATATCCCTATGCGGGGTCGGCTTCCCTAATTGCATTTCTCCACACAATTCTATCTTGGGTCATATCAATGTTAATCCCCTTTACCAACATGTCCTGTCTTATCATCTCCCACCAGGTCTTCTTTGGTCTTCCTCTCCTACTTCTTCCACTTCAGCGATTCTTCGTATTGGGTGATTAACGTTTCGACGTTGAACATGACCAAACCATCTTAACCTATGCTCTCTCATTTTGGCAGCAATTGGTGCCACACCTAAACTTCCCCTAATATACTCATTTCTAATTTTATCCTTCTTTGTCACTCCACTCATCCATCTAAGCATTCTCATTTCTGCCACATGCATTCGTCGTTCCTCCTTCTTTTTCACTGCTTAACATTCAGTTCCGTACATCATAGCAGGTCTTATGGCTGTTTTATAGACTTTTCCCTTCAGCATCATTGGAATTTTTCTGTCACACAACACACCAGTCGCTTCTTTCCACTTCATCCATCCAGCCCTAATTCTACTGCATGCATCTTCATCTATTTCTCTATTACTCTGTAATACCGATCCTAAGTACTTAAAACTATTGCTTTTCACAATCATTTCATCATCCAAAGATACTATTTTATTTGTAGTAACCACTGGCGAAGCGTCCGTGTAACCACTGTTACCATTGGTAACAGTTAAAAATCTTGCAATAAATATTTTATGACTGTTATGAAATAATTCCATTTATATTTTTTACCAACAGAAATATTTGTTAATAGTACCTAATTCAGTAAATAGCCAACTAGACGGACGAAAATATTGGCGAAATAAATGAATCCATTGCACTTTATTAAATGCTGTTACCAATACTGGCAGTGGTAACGCAGGAGAAACCTCGCTATCGCTCGGGACTAGCTCGTTTCTAAAAATTTTGAAAAAGCGACGGCTCTGTTCGAGCGACGAAAGACGGCGCGAGGGCACGCTGTGTATATCAGTTGTCACCATTTTGAGGATTGGTAACATTAGTTTAGTAGGTACCTATTACAGATTACAGTGTGCGTGCATTTAAACATGGAAGAGTGTTACTACGTATTTGCGTAATTGATCAACTACTTGAAAAGTTATTCTCCTTGTATATTTTATTTATATATAATTTTGAAGAAAAAAATGATATTATTGAAAATGGAAGAATTAAAATATGAACAATAGTTTTCAAAATCTATTCTTTTTCCTACTTGTTCATTTTTTTATGTTAATTTTATGGTAGAATAATACAGCGTGTGTCAGCCAAATGGAATAAATTCAATAGTTCAAATACTAATTGTTTTTTTGAAAAATGCTCAGATCTGTCGATTAGTATTTTAAATCTTAATTTTTTACATACAATAATAATGTATACAGGGTGTCCCAATTTAGAAATATGACGTCATCGTTAATTTTCTTAAATGGCAACACTGTTATTTTAATGACTATTTAAATAGAGCGTGTACAGAGGCGGCTCTAGCCCATGTAGCGCCCGTGTGCAGTCGATGCCCTGGCGCCCTTTGGTGGACGCGCAGTCAAACAAGAATAGTCGAATAAGTACCTACCTAGTACTAGTACATGGGGTATTAGGTACGCTTATTAGACAAGGCGAAAGCGGCGGGTTCGTTGGAAAAAATATTCCCATGAGATTTTTTGCATAATCACATTCGTGAGACATCCCAGAATAAGGTTCAAGAAGTCGCCCACGTAAAAAGTTGTCCAAATCTTTTTTAACAATTTTTTTTAATCTAATTTCAAAAATCAATATTTTTGGCGCGAACAAATTTTTTTAAGGTTTTTTGTACCATTCTGGACAAAAAAGGTCTCTTATAATTTTTATCTAGAGTTGATCGTTTTCGAGTTATACGCAATTTAAAATTGAAAAAAACGAAAAATGGCGATTTTCAAACCTTAATAACTCGGTTAAAAGTTATTAATATGAAAGTTAGAAAGTGACTAAATCACAGTTTAAAGTCTCCCCTACAAGATCCTGAAGAAATTTTTGTCATTATTTTATTACTAAGCTGTTATTTTTAAGTAATAATAATGAGCGCCATGCACGTATTAGGTGGCCGTCAAAGGTGAGTGCGAGAGAGATGCCATTCCGGCAGTCAATGGTGCCATCTTACTCGCACTCACATTTACAGCCGCGTCAGTACGATGTTACCGCTTATTATTAATAATTAAAAATAACAGCTTAGTAATAAATTAATGACACAAATTTCTCTAGGATCACGTAGGGGTAGCTTTAAACTTTGATTTATTCACTTTCTGACTTTCATAATAATAATTTTTAACTGAATTATTACGTCTTAAAAATGGCAATATTCGCGTTTTTCAAATTTTAAATTGCTTATAACTCGAAAACGATCAACTTTAGAGAAAAATTACAAGAGACCTTTTTGTCCAGAATGGTCCAAAAAACCTAAAAAAATTGACTGGACCAAAAATATTGATTTTTGCAATTTGATTAAAAAAAATTGTTAAAAAAAATTTGGACCACTTTTCACGTGGGCTTCTTGAACCTTATTCTGGGATGTCTCACGAATGTGATTATGCAAAAAATCTCATGGAAATATTTTTTTCAATGAACCCGCCGCTTTCGCCTTGTCTAATCAGCGTACCTAATACCCCATGTACTAGTACTAGGTAGGTACCTATTCGACTACTCCTGTTTGACTGCGCGTCCACCAAAGAGCGCCAGGGCATCGATTGGAATATTTTTTCCAACGAACCCGCCGTTTTCGCCTTGTCTATATAATGTAAACAAAAATCCAGATGCAAATATAGCAATATTAAATGATGCCGGGAGCCAATAGTTATTCACGGCGTCAGAATAACCTACCCAAATGTGTTAAAAATATTTAATTAAAAATGAACTTTTTTATCTACAAGGTAAGGTTAAAAATTGGTTGAGGAAATTTGACAGGTTTGAGTATACGAGTAAATAGTACTTTTAGGAAGGAATTGGTTAGATGAATAAAAAAGAAGAACGTTGTGATTATTTAAAAAAATAATAATTTATTAACAAATTATCACTTTTCGTGCATTGGCATTAGCAAAATCTTGAATAATATCACTTACTTCAATTTTAATTTCATGTTCAATACTTACTAGTAATTTCAATCGACTTTGAGACAATGTGACGTTAGATAATTTTTAATTCTTTTTATGTAATTTAGAAAATGATTTTTCACTGTGCACTAGGTACTGTCACTGACAATGTGAGGTAAATTCTAAGAGCAGTGAACAAATTTGGAAACAATGAAAGTAATTTATTTATATTCAAGTAATTTAAAATATCCAAAGGTGTAGTAGAATTCAATGTACTTTTTCATTAATCGTTTTAAAGCATATTTTTTGTTGAAAAACAAAGTAAATGATCCTCTCTTTGGCGCTCGGCGCCCCCAACATCCCGGCGCCCGTGTGCACCGCACACCCTGCACAATAGGTAAAGCCGCCCCTGAGCGTGTAAAGCTATACATAACTGCAAAATATCAAATTTTTATTTTTTAACATTTACAAGATAATAAAAAATAAAGTTATCTCTGTAATGTGGAATAAATTTAATAGTTCAAATAATAATTGTTTTTTTAATGCTTAGACCTGTCGATTAGTATTTGAAATCTAAATTTTTTACATACAATAATAATGTATACAGGGTGTCCCAATTTAGAGATTTAATGTTATTTTTTTATTATCTTGTAAATGGTAAGGAATAAAAATTTCATATTTTGTAGTTATGTATAACTTTACACACCCTATCAAAATAGCTATCAAAATGACAGTATTGCCATTTAAGAAAATCAATGATGACGCCATATCTCTAAATTGGGACACCCTGTATACATTATTATTGTATGAAAAAAATTTCCATTTGAAATACTAATCGACAGATTTAGTCATGTTTCAAAAAAACAATTAGTATTTGAACTATTGAATTTATTCCATTTGGCTGACACACAGTGTATGTTTAGTTTGTTTATTATTTATTGTTATACCTGTTACGTATACATAATTACATACATATAATTTGGGAATAGTGATTTGTTTAATTTTATCCCACAGGATTGAAAACAAAAACTTATATTTGGGAGGTTCAAAATAATTTTTTTTAAATAAGATTTTTTTACATCTGGTTTGGTAACACTTTAGAAAAAGTCACGCGTCGCCACTGGTAGTAACTCCATATTTAAATGAACATTCCAAATACTCTGTTTTTGTCCTACTAAGTTTTAAACCTTTTTCCTCCAGAGCTTGTCTCCACTGTTCCAGTTTTTGTTCTAAGTCTCTTTCACTATTTCCTATTAACACTACATCATCAGCATACATTAAGCACCATGGAATGCTACACTGTAGTTTCGCTGTTATCTGGTCCAAAACTAATGAGAATAAATAAGGACTAAGCACCGAGCCTTGGTGAAATCCTACTTTCACCTGAAATTTATCAGTCTATCCCACACCTGTCCTAACACTAGTCGTTACTCCCTCATACATACGAGTATCTCTCACAAGCTTTACCAATTCGCCGGCTGAGTGACCGAGCACACACGGTCTGTAGAGCGAGACACCGATTTAGATCGGTGCATTGATGTCCGGAACACATTTTTTTAGGACACAAGTCCAAAATAAAGTAAAAAATTAACTAAGTCATTAATAGGGAGAAAAGCTCTTCTAGCTACCCCTAAAATCAGGTGGCCTAACCACATCAAGTAATACAGAGGATGTCCCATTACCCAGGGCATCCAAAGTAACGTTAAGTTCAACGCCTCCCCATTCGGTATGTTCTTCGATGGGGAGGGGTGGTGGTATAGCTTGGGAGTCAGATAGGTACCACTCCATTACGGGGTGTGACCGGTTTGATCTTCGGACATGTGGGTCCCACTTTTCCATTGGAACACACATGTCCCCCGGGGCTGGGGTTGATACGAGCATGTGTGTGTGTGTGTGTGTGTGTGTGTGTGTGTGTGTGTGTGTGTGTGTGTGTGTGTGTGTGTATCCTTTCTTATTGAGTGCCCACCGCAGAATCTCTTGAGGAACTCTATCATATGCTTTCTCAAGATCAATGAATACCATATGAGCGTTGGTCTCTTTATTCCTGTATTTTTCCTGTGTTGTTTGTGATGTATGTATGGACTCTACATACATCAGCGAGAAATAAATGAACTGCTGGTATTTGAAAGGAAGGTTCTGAGAATGATATTTGACCCTCAAAGAGATGAATTGATAGAAGAACGGAGAAGGCGCCGTAATGCTGAATCGATGACTCTGTCTGTATGGTTCTGAAAACATCATCAGACCTATAAAAGCTAACCGTATAGATGGGTAGGTCATGTGGTACGATCAGAGGAAGACAGAGTGTTAAAGATAGTGAGAGACCAGACGGTAGAAGATACGCCGTCCCAGAAACAGATAGAAGCCGATTTATCTAGTATCGCGGTACAACAATGGGAAATGGAAGTGCAATATCGTAGAAGATGGAGGACTATAGTGGGTTTGGCGAAGACTCACGCCGAGTCGTAAGGCTAGTAAAGAACAAGAAGAAGCACTTAGCTTCAAACGGCACAATATAAATAATTAATCCACTGGCATGTTGAAGTCCTAAAATTTTTCAAGGACTATTGGGGATATCTGATCTTTTATTGACGTTCTAGAAGCTGTCGAAAAGTCGACATCATCTAATCCATGTTTAAATATTGCTTAAAAGTAATATTTGTTCCAAAGTTTTCCATCGATATGTTTGCTAATAACAGTGATTAAGCAGAGCCCATTGCTGGGCCGAAGTTATGTTTATAAAAATCGTTATTTATCTGAAAATAGGTATTGTCCGAAGATAAAAGTTAATAGACCCATTAATTAATGTATCATTATTATCTAATTTGACTTTCATTATTTTTAAAGTTTTATTTAACGGTACTTTTCGAAATGGAATGTTTATCTCAAAAGTTACTAAAATGGTATTTTAGGACTGGATTCCGTGTACCAAAAGAAAGTTGATTAATAGCAAGCTGAAATTTTTTAACAGCTTAACGGCGTCTAGTCGGACAAACTTTGATTTACGGGAACACTGGAACAGGGGAAGTTTTAGTTGTGGAACAGTTTAAAAATTTGGAACGTCAGATTACGAAAACGTCCCATGTATTTTGTCGGACAGAACATCCAATTGATTTGTCACCCTTTCATTAAACTCTCATGCAAAAATCAGACTGCCATTACTAACCAACATGATTCCTGTCATTTGACACGTTCTTCGTGTTCCACTCATTAAAATGCTCAGTTGGTGATAAACACCAGTCTGATTTTTACAAGAGAGTTTAATGAAAGGGCCACAAATCAATTGGAAGTTCAGTCCGACAAAATACATGGGACGTTTTCGTAGTCTGACGTTCGAAACCTGTAACCTGTTCCACAATTAAAACTTCCCCTGTTCCAGTGTTCCCGTACATCAAAGTTTGTCCGACTAGATACCGTTAAGCCAGTGATTCTTAACCGGTGTTCCGCGAATGTGTTGCAAGTGTTCCGCGAAAAATATACGTTAATCTCGCAGACCGACGTGAAATTGTGTCGCTTCAAAGAGATCGGGAAGAATGAAAAATTCTCTTGACAATCTCGTCGGCGTATGCTATGCGTGTATTTATTGTCGCGGTTACCCGGTTACCTGTTTTCTGGTGTACCTGGCAACACTGCTGGTCTCGGTCTTCGGTAGTGGTGCGAACTCCAAGCTTAAGATAGAAAATCTTATTTTCAAAGATTGTTGAACATGCAAGAAAAGCAGGTAAGAAGTTTTGAAAAAATTGTTAAAATTTTTGACAAAGCACAATTAGCTTCTTATAAAATGGCTGAATTAATAGCTATAAGGTTGAAACCGCATACTATTGCTGAATTTTTGGTATTACGAGCATGTGCAGAAATGGTAAAAATTATGTTTGGTGAGGATGCAAAAAAAGAAATTATGAAAATTCCCCATTCCGACGATACAATAAGAAATAGAATTAAAAATATGTCAAACGCTATTGAAAGTACAGTTTTTGGTATTATGACACGAGAAAATTTTACATTGCAAGTTGACGAATCCACTGACTTTAGTGGCAAAGCCTACTTAATAGGATCCATTCGTTTTATTTCTGAAAACAAAATAGTAAATCAGTTTTTATGTTGTAAGGAACTTACTGAACATACAACGGGTCAAAATATTTTTAAGTGCATTACATCATATTTTGAAGAAAATAATATATCATGGAATATGTGCGTGGGTATTTGTACATATTTGGCACCATCAATGTTAGGCTCTATTAAGGGATTTGCTACACTTGCGAAAACGAGAAACCCAAACATAATAATTACGGATTGTTTCTTGCACAGAGAATCACTAGTATGCAAAACGTTGCCACATGCTTTAAAACCTGTGCTAGATCAAGTAGTGGGATTGGTCAATTACATAAAATCAAGGCCATTAAAAACAAGCCTTTTTAAACAGCTTTGTTGTGCAATGGAAGCACAACAAGAAGTTTTGCTTTTGCATACTGAAGTTGGGTGGTTAAGCAGAGGAAAAGTTTTGAATCGAGTTTTAGAGCTTAAATGCGAATTGTTAGCATTTTTTCAAGGAGAAGGTGCAGCAACAGATAAATTTGCAATATATTTAGAAAATAATATTTGGCTTGCCAAATTAGGATATTTGACTAACATTTTTAAATTAATATTAACACGAGTGTCCAAGGAAAATCTGAAAATATTTTGTCTTGTACTGACAAATTATCAGGGTTTCAAAAGAAAATATCTCTTTGGAAAAATCGCATATTAGAAAAAGGTACATTTGATATGTTTCCCAGTATTAGCGGAAATATTGAAGAGATGAAATCCGTTATCATTGAACATTTGACGCTATTAGAAGAATAAATTGATCACTACTTTCCTTCCCTAAATACAGATAGGTAATTACGATTGGATTCGAAATCCTTTTATCTCGATTAATATGTCGAAATACCAGCTATCATTACAAGAGGAAGAAGAGTTAGTAGGCTTGTCAACGGATCGCACTCTGAAAGTAAAGTTTTCTGAAATTTCACTTGAAGAATTTTGGATTTCTGTGCAAGCTGAACACCCACTTCTTTCTACAAAGCATTAAAGGTATTATACTACAGTTTGCAACTTCATACTTGTGTGAATTAGGTTTTTCAACCTTCATAAACATAAAAACAAAGAAACGTGAAAGACTTGGGAATATTGATGAAGAAATGGGGGAAAATTTGTGTAATTTTTATGTTGTTATGTTAGTTATGTCCATACATCTAATTGTAAAATAAAATGTATTTACTAATCTACATATTTTTTGTTAATTTCTATTTTTAGAATATGTTTTTATTCTTATATTTTGTTTTTGCATGTATTTGCAGTTAAAGAACGTGTTTTATTTACATTTGTATTTACATTTGCACCCCTTATTTAGTGTTTCCTATAAAACACAACGGTGTTCCGCGACTTTTTCAAAATTTGTCAAGTGTTCCCCAGCTTTTAAAAGGTTAAGAACCACTGCGTTAAGCTATTAACAAATTTTCAGCCTGCTATTAATAAACTTTTTTTGGTGCGCGGGATCCAGGCCTATTTGTGATAATAGGTATATTTAAGAAATGTTACAGAAGTCAGTATACATAGGAAAAGAACAACATAATGTTCGAAAATTCAGGTCTACTAACGACAATTGACAATGTTTCACGTTCTAGGAATTTATGTATTTAGCCCATCTTTCGAATTCATGTATACCTACTCAAAGAACGAAATAGTTGTCAGGGAATTGTTGTATGCAATGTTACTTTTTGCTTACTAAAATAATACACTGACCTGCACAAAAAACGGCCACCCCACAAAATGGGTCATTTATGATGTCTCGAATTTCCTAAACCTCATGTCCGATTTAAGTGATTTTTTTAAATATTTTAGAGCCTTATCCTTTAGCAATATCGCTGTAA
The DNA here is from genome assembly GCF_917563875.1 of Diabrotica virgifera virgifera. NCBI lineage: Eukaryota > Metazoa > Arthropoda > Insecta > Coleoptera > Chrysomelidae > Diabrotica > Diabrotica virgifera. Next base: position 272,360,719 of record NC_065445.1, on the reverse strand, counting down.
TAATATTGTTGCTAGGCAGCTAAATTATCATTGTATACCGGGTGTACCAATCAAACTGTGTTTTTTTCTCAAAGTTCACTACACCCTGTGGAATATTCTGGCATTTATAAAATATTGAAATTAAAACCCAACTATAGCCTCAGATTTTCTTAACATTCTGCTTTTTAATTTATTCGCTTATGCTGGATAATAAAAAAGTTGGGTATTTTAATAACTAACCATGTTCTTCATCAATACAGGGTGTTTCTAAATAAGTGCTACAATCTTTAAGGAGTAATTCTGTATGAAAAAATAATGACTGTTTGCTTTATAAACATATGTCTGCAAATGCTTCGTTTCCGAGATACGGGATGTTGAATTTTTTTCTTACAAACTGACGATTTATTTATTGCTCTAAATCCGGTTGAGATATGCAAATTAAATTTTGTAGGTTTTAAGAGGGTTTTAATATTACCCGCATGCACTCCAATGGTAAATATAAAATTCTTAATTGTATGTCAAAAATGCGCAATAACAACCTCTTAAAACCTACCAAATTTCATTTGCATATCTCAACCGGTTTTTAGAGCAATAATTAAATCGTCAGTTTGTAAGAAAAAATTCAACATCCCGTATCTCGGAAACGAAGCATTTGCGGACATATGTTTATAAAGCAAACGGTCATTATTTTTTATGCAGAATTACCCCTTAAAGTTTGTCGCACTTATTTAAAAACAAGCTGTATTGATGAAGAACATGGCTAGTTGTTAAATATCTAACTTTTTTATTATGCAAAATAAGCGAATGAATAAAAAAACAGAATGTTAAGAAAACCTGAGGCTATAGTTGGGTTTTAATTTCAATATTTTGTAAATGCTAGAATATTCCACAAGGTGATGCGAACTTTGAGAAAAAAACACAGTTTGATTGGTACACCCGGTATACAATGATAATTTAGCTGCCTAGCAACAATATTATTACAGCGATATTGTTAACGAATAAGGCTATACCATTATAAAAAAATCATTTAGATCGGACAACAGGTTTAGGAAATTCGAGACATCAAAAATGATTCATTTTGTGGGGTGGCCAATTTTTGTGCCGGTCAGTGTAGTATAATTATAAAATCATAGAATTATTCTTCTTCTTCTGGTTCCTATTCGTTTCGGATCTCGGAAATAATATTGGAAATCATAACCTTGCTCGCTGCGGCTCGAAGCAGTTTCGGCACCATAAGTCATCACAGGCAACACACATTGGTCAAATGTTTTACGTTTTAAAGAAATTGGTATATCGCTTTTAAAGATGTCTTTGAGTTTTCCATAGGCTGCCCATGCTAGGTTTATTCTTCTTCGTAGTTCGCATGTTTGGTTGTCTCTTGTGATCTTTATTTCGTGTCCAAGGTATATGAATTTTTCCACTAGCTCTACTTCGTTGTCTCCGATATTGATATTTCCGCTAGGTACTAGGTTTGTCATGAATTTTGTTTTGGAGATGTTTATTTTAAGACCTACACTGGCACACACTAACTGAAGTTCATGTAGCATTGTACATATCTCCTTAAGGTTGTCAGAGATTAAAACTATGTCGTCTGCGAATTTCAAATTTGGTAATCTTCTACCGTCAATATTCAGGTCTCGCTCTTCCCAGTTAAGTTTTTTACAAGCATATTCTAGTACTGCGGTAAACAGTTTGGGCGATAAGGTATCGCCCTGTCGGACTCCTCTGCCGATTGGGATATGGTCCAGGGGCGTAACAGAGGCCCCCGCAGCGTGAAGCTTGCAGGGGGGCCCCAATCGATCAAGGGTTCCATCTTGTCGTCTGATATTATGTAAAAATCTGTTATAGGTATATGATTTTACTTTGTGTGTTTGAATTTAAAAACGTAAATGTATAAATAGGCATATTCGTCAAGTTAATCATCTCATATCTAGAAACTTACTCCTTTCCGGTCTCACGAACTTTTATGGTGACGACACTAAACTATAATGCTTTGTACGTGACTATTGAAAGATTTGGGAAATGCAATTTGCCTAATTTTAGAACAATATTTCTAAATCTAGAAATGGGTTTTCTCATTAATCTTTACCTACGTTTAGTATTTCGATACAATTATCCAGATACGTAACAGAGGCCCCCACGCCCTAAGCTTACCAAGCTTATGGGGGCCCCAATATGTCAAGGGCCCCATCTTGTCGTCTAATATAATATGTAAAAATGTGTTGTTATATTATTTGCATACCTACTTTTTTTAAGCAGTGCAGTATTGAAAATGAAATTTCAGTAAATGACAGTTTTGGAGTGAAATTATCAACGTCACGAAGGACGTATTTGCTGGACAATTTGGACTTAGGTTCTAGTACACTCCACTTCAAAGTTGGACCCCCAGGAGGGGGTGACACCCCTCCTTGGGGTGAAAAACGTAGGTACGTTTAGTCCGGAAATGCATAAATTGACTAGTAAAGCAACTTTTGTTCTATAGAGTTTCTTTATATGTTAATACTTTTCAAGTCATTTGCGAATGAAAATGTTAATTTTTTAACAAAAAAAACAACGTTTTCAGACGGGTTTTTCGCAAATAACTCAAAAATAAGTATCTATTGAATTAAATATTAGATATCGAAAAATATTTGTAGCAAAAATGTAGTTATAAGATACAAAAAAATGGTGTACTTATTCATGAAGTCTGTCGACACAGTAAAAGCACAGTTGAAGCTCATGAAAAATTATTCTTATTCGTCCAATTCCAAATCGAACATTTCAACGTGGAATAGCCAAACAATGAAGCACTTTTCGGGAAAAACTAATTAAAACTTTTTTAAATGTTTCAAAAAAAGCTTTGTTTTTATTTTTTATTATACGAGTTACGCTTAAATAAAGTTGACCCCTTTTTTTGGTAAAAATAATCGTGAAAATCTGCCCCTATTTCGCACCCCAAAAAAAAATTATCGTTAGCGCTTTACCATTTACTTTAAATATTTATTGTTTATTATGATCTGTAAGTTTGACCAGTTCGAAGTTCTTATTTTTGAAAAAATTTGTTTCCGTAGTAAAAAAAGTTTTTTTATTTTGGAAAAATGCCTTTTTTAAAAATAACAAAAAGTAAATATTACTGATACGAAAAATCTCAAAGAGTAAAGACATGTAGGTCTTGCTTTTATAAATATTTTGGCTTTATTTTGTTTTTCTGTAAGACAAAAATTGGTTAAGATATGGCTGTTTAAAATTAGCATATACTCGTGATTAGAGACTCGTTCAAACCCTTTCAACTAGAACCCTTTTAAAAATAAGCAATTTAAACCGGTGAAACGTACAGGTCATATAAAAAGTTAAGTAATTTGTAAGACGATAATGATTTTACCAAAAAATGGGACTAATTGTATTTTAAGCGTAACTGGCTTAGTTTTGATGCTAGAAACTTTTGTAAAAAATAAAGCTTATTTTAAACACTTTAAAAAAGTTCTAATGAGTTCCCCGAAAAGTGTTTCATTTTTTGGTTATTTCACGCTGAAATATTCGATTTGGAATTTGACGAATAAGAAAAACTTTTCGTGAGCTACAACTTTACTTTTACTGGGTCGATAGACTTCATTTTTGTTTCATTTTTTTATAAGCTAGATACATTTTTGCTAACAATATTCTGTTCGATCAAATACTTACTCTTTGAACTATTTACGAAAAATCGCATAACAACGTGGTTTTTTGTTGAACAATAAACATTTTTACTCATAAATAACTCAAAGAGTCTTGAGTTGACCACTTCGTTTCTGACATTGAAAATTACACGGTATCGCCATATTTTACGTTTATTTACTGGACTGTAACAAATATAGGTATTTGTTCACATGTTGGATTTAGTAATTTTTTAAAGGGGGCCCCATTTCCAATTCCGCGGGGGGGCCCCGACGGAGTTTGTTACGCCACTGATATGGTCCGTGTTTTATGTAGTTTCACCGACATAGTTGCGTTCTTGTATGTATTGTAAATTAACCTTGTGTATCGGTAGCCAATGCGGCATGCTTGTAGTGCTTCCAGAATTTTGTCAAATTCTATCGTGTCAAAGGCTTTATGGAAATCTCCAAAAGCCAAAACGAGTGGTTGATTGTAGTCGAATACAACAGAGTCATGAGTACACAAAAAGAAGAAGAAATCTAGTAATATACCCTACAATTTGAAAAGGTCATAAGGTATTTTAAATTTAATTGTTAAACCTACTATTATAAAAAAATGTTTGTCGTGTTTTTCGAGGCCTACAAGTTGCGTACAGCAAATAAACATATCATAAAGACCCATAAGTACTCCGAATGTAAATATCTCCTCCATCTCCACACTGATATAAAAGTAAGCTTAGTTGTTAGTTCCGATAGTTCCCCTTCCAGACCCTTCCGTACATTTATCTCTAATTACCTTGTTGTGGTTTGGTTAAGTAGATATTCGACACTTCAAAATTTTTATGAAAATGTTGCGGCACTCGATAGGTACTTTAACTCGCTTTCAATAATTCATAAAAGCAGAACGGATCATTTTTAACATTAGTATCCTTTACGGACTAGTTTTTAAAAGTAGCATTGATAAGAGTTAACTAGTGAAGTCTGAACTGCAGTTACCTTTATCATCCATTCGTTGGTCGGAACTAGTGAAATTGTAACGCGCGTTTTGACTGTTGTGACTATGAAGTTATTTGATTTTTCTAAGTTTAAATCCAGAATTTTTCAATATTTGGCGGCACTGGCAGGTGAGTTCAATTATTCTATTACCATGTACTTATTACTGACCATGAATATGTTATAAATGCCAAGGTAAGTTTGCTAATGATTGTGAATTTGCAAATAATTTGTAAGTAATTTCAAAAAAAAGTCAATTTGAAAATTCTCTATTTAATATTAGCTGTCTTATTATAAAAAGTGTTTAAATATTGCTCTATCTATTCATGGTTATCCTACGCTTCTTCTTCGTTTAGGTTTGTTTAAAGAGTGTTTTGGTTAGTTGGTAAGGAAAAGTCGCCTATGATGGCATAGTGAGTGTATTTTGGAACGCAGTCCACTTATTCTGAAAACTGATGTATTAGTATATATGCTAGATAGTCGTTTTGTAGTTTCATATAAAGTTTATGGTGCTCTGATGCTTTTTGTGAGAATAGCAAAATTATACATTTTTGTCAAGTCCCGTAGTAATATTACACAAAATTAAAATTTAGAATCCAGTAGAGTAACTAGAAGGAAAGCTTAAATAAGGCCTTGAATATATTTGTTAGACATGTTTGTTGTGTGCGTTATTTTGAAGTTATTTTTTGAGTTAAGATTTTTTGTCTTCTTTTAATAAAATGCCGATTTTTGCCTATGATAGCACATTTCAGGGTATCCAATGATGGCATAGGTATGCAATTATAGAAAGTCCAGAAGAAAAGCGTTTATAAGCATCCATTATTCACTCCAAAAATACTAATGACGAAATATATCTTCGAAATCTGAAATTAAAATGCCAAAAGCTAATGTGCGTGGACCTTCATTTGTACAAAAAATAAGGACCAGTATTGTAAAATTGTAAACCTCCTGTAAACCAGAAAATAAAAAAAGCGAAAACGTGGGAAGAACGGTATGCTCAATTCTACTCCAGACCTGATTTGAGCTTAGACAGAAATAAGAAGGAAAAGCAATTTAATAAAGAAAAAAACTGCCAAGAAGGGTCACGCAGAAAGTTTTCGTGGAAAAAATAGCAGTTAAGAAGAAGAACAAGCGAAATTCTGGAATGATCTTAAAGACGACAACCCTGATGTCGATTGTTTGTATTATAATGAACTGTACTACTCCCTATCTAAATCAAAAGAAATATGAATTCGGCGACAGACATGCCATTCATGGTGCCATGCATAATGTGCGGATGTGGAAAAAAAGTAAAACAGTTTATATTATGGGAATTGTGTTTATAAATAATGTTATTTGCTTAATATCCTTTTAATTAAGTTAGTAGAATATTACGAATTTATTTTTAATTGTTGTTTTTATTTTTCGTAATAAAACATAAAAAAATAAGTTCCTTTGTTTTAAAATAAATGGTGTGCCATCATAGGAAACGTGTGTCAATGTGTACAATATTGTATTGTACTTGTAAGTTCGAATCACTTGGCACCACAAAAATGCTTAGAAAATTTTAAATACACTTAAACATTGAGTTAAAATTAGGTATGCCATCATATGCGACTTTCCCCTATATATTTACTTGGTATGTACTATTATAGTGACACTTTCCAATCATCCGGGATATTATCAGTAGTAATTGCACAAGAGCTCTAAAATTCTATATTAATTTTAGAGATCGAGTGCAATTTGTTGAGATTATTTCATGAATAAAACTGTTCAAAACCAAAGTTTTATTGTAATTTATTTATGTAAGTACAAATTAGTACAATCCAACACACAGTTGTTATAAATATTTTACGGTTGAAAGTCATCACTTTTATAATTTTTAAAACATTAATTGGCGTTAATGTCACTGAATGTATTTTTTCGTAGCAACGAAGGGCATCTGACGTAATATACTTGACGACGGGAAATTATCAAAAATTATCGATTTAATTTAGATTTATGTAGCTTTCTATTGGTCAGAATCTCCTATGAATGAAATAATCATTTTATTCATTATTTTAGTAATATTTGTTATTAGTCTGGGCTGATTATCGGAAAATAGGCCATTTTTGGGAAAAGTTATTTACCAGCAATTTTATTGCTGGAATCGAAGTAATAATATAGATATGCAAAGTCCGCAGATAGTGAGCTACTTTTTTATAAACAAAATGGAGCCCGAAAATTGTGTTTTTTTCAATTATTGCTCTATAACTCCGAAGATTTTAACTTTATAACAAAAACACTCAAGTAAAAATTCACCACAATTAAATTCTGCATAGAGATATGAGTTCCCGATCTGCTCCGACGAAAATTTTCCTCGGAAAATGCGGGTTTTCCCAACAAAATCTTTAATTTTCAAATAAAGTTTTAGATAAGTAATTATCTACCAATAATTAAATAATTTGGTGACTTAAAAGCCTTCTTGGTTTAGATTATAGTTCCAGAAGCTGGTGAAAATTGAACTAATATTTTAGCAACAATTCAATTGTTAATTATTAATTTACGGTCGCAACAACAACCAAAATAATTATGATACACTGATCAAACTTTGAAATCTTATTTAACAATGCCTATTTAACATTTTGTCGACCAAATATAAATTTTTTATTTTTTTGCATAATCTTTAAATGTTTAAAAGCAAAAGTTATAAACAAATTAACGTTTCTCAGAAAGTTTTTATTATATTCTAATTTTAAAAAATAGTTAAAATGCATATTTCAAATATCTTGAAAATAAATGCTTTAAAACTTTTTTGCAACTATTTGCAAAAAAGTTATAAAACAGCAAAGTAAACATACGATTACTACGTTGTTTATATATTTTTTAATTCTTTCAAAGCGTAAAAGCGTGAGTTTAAAGTATAAGCTAATTATTTAAAAAAAATATCGATTATTAGTTTAATGGTTACATTTTAATTAAAGATTATAAATCTATTTTTGAAGTTATACTTCTTTACGCGCGATATGAGGGTGAATTTTTATATGTTAAAACCTACGATCCGGGCGCATGCGCATTATAACTTTGTTCTGATTGGATGTTCAAATGACATGTCAAAAATTATTCAATATGTCGGCTGTGGCAAAGCTGTGGTTTGATTATTTATGGTTGTTGCGTTTTGAAATTTGTGTGAAAAGAAACAACAAACAAAAGTTAGTTAATAGTTATACAGCCTTTTTAAATAGTTTTCATATATATTTTTGGACTTTTGGACTATTTTGGACAAGGAAAACTCATTCTAATTTGGTAAGTAGTTTTTATTATAATCATATTATAATTATACATTTGGATTAGGTTGGAATAAACTTATTTTCTCAAGAATGGGGATTTTAGAGAGAAATCCGAAATTAGGTCCGATTTTTATTTCTAAACTATGATTTTTTGGCGTAGATTTATTTATCTAGTAGGTATGTAATGCTTTGATTTACATGCTTAATTTGATTACCAACAAAAGTTCTACCAATCTTCATCTCATATATTGTTTTCTTACTGTTTTGTTATATTTTAATATTCTCTTCCACAAAAATCAATCTACATAATTTGATTTAAATTCAGAATAACTGTCAAACAGTAAAACGTTCAGTTGCCCTATTTTTCCACATGACAAATAATGAGTAATTGGATGAGTGAGTCTAGGCTTCGATTACGAATCAAAGCGTCCCCAAATTCGCGGGTTCGAATCCCGATGCAAGTTTTTATTCTTTTATTTTTTTATGCATTTTATGATTGTAAGTATATTTATTATATAATTTTTTTTTTTTCAGAAAATGCGTATTTAAAATTTTTGCCAACAATTATTATCGTTCAGAAATAATTTTTTCTTTGTGGCATTTTTCAATGTGTTTGTGTGCGTTTTATTCTTTTATTTTTTTAAATTTTTGGTATTGTCTTAATAAATATTTTTGGAAAGTAGTAAGTATTAAAATTAGTTTAATATTTAAATAAAATATAAATAAACTGTTTAAAGTACATTATATCGATTTCGTTAAAATCACATAATATGCAATAGAAGTATAACTTCTTACGTGCGTACAAAGTACACACACATTCTTTTTTTTGTAATTTACACGCGCGAAAGTAGACTAATACAGTACCGTAGCTAAAATTTTCACTCGAAGCGGCGGCCGCCGCGCGACATACACTTAATAAATAAAATTATAATATTATGTATGCTGCGTGTCAGTCGCTTCGAGTGAACATTTTAGCTCCGGCTCTGTATCAAGTCTACTTTCGCCCTAAAAATTGCAAAAAAAAAAGTATTTTTAATCTTTGATTAAAATATAACCATTGAACTAATATTTGATATTCTTTGTGAGTAATTAGAATGTACCACAGACTCACTTTTAAGCTTTGAAACAATTAAAACAAATTATAAACAACGGAGCAATCGTATATTTACTTTGCTGTTTCATAACTTTTTTGCAAATGGTTGGAAATTTTTTTAAAGCATTCATTTTTAAGACCTTTGAAATACGCATTTTAAGTATTTTTTAAAATTAGAATATAATAAACAGTTTCTGAGAAATGTTAATTTGTTTATAACTATTTTTGAAGTTATACTTCTCTACGCGCGATATGAGGGTGAATTTTTATATGTTAAAACCTACGATCCCGGCGCATGCGCATTATAACTTTGTTCTGATTGGATGTTCAAATGACATGTCAAAAATTATCCAATATGGCAGCTGTGGTTTGGACGGTTGACGGTTTGGTTATGTATGGTTGTTGCGTTTTAAAATTTGTGGGAAGAGAAACAACAAAGGTTGGTTAATAGTTATACTGCCTTTTTAAATAGCTTTCATATTATATTTTTGAAGTTATACTTCAAAATGTTTTAATTTATGTATGTATCAGTCCAGAAACGGTGTGGAAAGAATATATTAGTGTTTTTAAATATATTTTTCTACAAACGTGTTAAAAATGCAATTTTTAGGACTCCATAGGAGCGTTAAAAATGCTACTTTAAGGCACTAGTGCTTTAAAAATTTTAAGGCACTGCAGTTAAAAGTGAATTGTCAAATTGTGAAACGTCAAAATATTTATATTTCATTTATTAACATTAATATTAATAATACAACTTGCGCAATTTGAAAAAGGTGGTTTAAAAGGTTTTTTATTATAATTTTGTGTCTTTGGATTTGTCTTCCTTGGCCGTAAAATAATAAAACATCTATTTTTATATTTCACTTGTCACCGTGATGTATAATTATGTATATCTGAAATGTAAGTGCATACGGCTTGATGGCCTTGTTGGTAGAGCATTAGACCAGAGATCAAAAAATCGCGAGATTGCGGGTTGAAATCCCGGACGATTCATATTTTTTCTTTTTTTTTTTTAATATTTGGCATTGTTAAGTTTTGGTTCATTTTTGGTAATTATTGTTAATTTTTTGTATTGTAACTGTTAAGTAGGTATATTTATTTCGTTGAAATTATATTATAATAGAAGTATAACTTCTTACGTGCGTACAAAGTACACACACATTCTTTTTTTTTTAACATTTAAAGATTATGCAAAAAAATGAAAAATTTATATTTTGTCGACAAAATATTAAATAGGCATCACATCTTTATAATCTTTCTAAGTTTGATCAATGTCTCATGATTATTTTGGTTGTTATTGCGACTGTAAATTGTTAATTAACATTTGAATTGTTGAACAATTGAATTCGTTTAATTTTCACCGGCTTTTGCAGTTATAATCTATACCAAGAAAGCTTTTATTTCACCAAGTTATTTAATTATTGATAAATAATTATTTGCCCAAAAAATTTATTTGAAAATTCGAGATTATGTTGGGAAAACCTACATTTTCCGAGGAAAATTTTCGTCGGAGCAAATCAGAAAAAACCTGCCTCTATGTAGAATTAAATTGGGGTGAATTTTTATTTAAGTGTTTTTGGCGTAAAGTTAAAATCTTCGGAGTTATAGACCAATAATTGAAAAAAACACGATTTTGGGGCGCCATTTTGTTAATAAAAAAAGTAGCACACTATCTGCGGACTTTGCATACCTATATTATTAACATATAGGATCATAATATTAGATTCCAGCGATAAAATTGCTGGTAAATAACCTTTCTTTGTACTTTACTAATTAGACCAGCGTATTATTACTATTTTTTTTTTTCAAAATTTAAAGATTATGCAAAAAAACGAAAAATTTATATTTTGTCGATAAAATATTAAATATGCCTCTCATCTTTATAATCTTTATAAGTTTGATCAATGTATCATTATTATTTTGGTTATTATTGCGATAGTAAATTGTTAATTAACAATTGAATTGTTGCTAAAATATTCGTTTAATTTTCACCGGCTTCTGGAATTACAATCTACACCAAGAAAGGTTTGATGTCACTAAGTTATTTAATTATTGATTAATAATTACTTACCTAAAACTTTATTTGAAAATTAGCGTTTTTGTTGGGAAAACCCGCATTTTCCGAGGAAAATGTTCGTCGGAGCAAATCGGGAAAAACATATCTCTATGCAGAATTTAATTGCGGTGAATTTTTATTTGAGTGTTTTTGTTGTAAAGTTAAAATCTTCGGAGTTATAGAGTAATAATTATAAAAAAATACGATTTGTCGGCGCCATTTTGTTTATAAAAAAAGTAGCACACTATCTGCGGACTTTGCATACCTATATTATTAATACATAGGATCTTATAATTCGATTCCAGCAATAAAATTGCTGGTAAATAACTTTTCCATGAATTTTGCTAATTAGCCCAGAGTACCTATATCCATTTTTTTTAATTTCTGTTGTTCTATCCACTCTAGAATCTTTTCTATACTTCAACGTCTTTGTTGCTTGTTATAATCCTTTCCCGTTTACTGGTTTGTATTGTCTTGGTTTATATCAGTTAATACTCCTTCAAAATGTTGTTTTCATCTATTAAATATTTGTGTTGTTTCTGTTATTAATTCTCCATTTTTATCTTTAATGCTGTATATTTTATGTTTTTTGTGTTCTTATCGTCTTCAGGGTTCTGTAGAATAGCTTTTGGTATCTTCTTTCATTTTATCTCCGAATTGTTCCCAATTATCTCTCTTTGCTGCTGTTACCAATATTTTCACCTTTTTCTTTCATTTTTGTAGTTATTGTAATTCTCGTTTCTTTTATCTTTCAGATATTGTTTATTGTTTTCATCCTTTTCCTTCAATTTTATTTATTTTTTTCACTGTTTCTTTATTGAGTCTTTTTAACTTGTCCACATACCTACTTCCTTAGCTACCTCAAGTAGTAAATCCTTAAAGTTGTTCCATAGGTTGTTTATATCATTATTGCCTTCTGTTTCTTTTAATGTTCTCTAAGATTTCCATTTATTTCTTTCTCAAATATTTGGCCATTTCTTTGTTTCTTAACGTATACGTTTACATCGTCTCTTTTTCAGTTGGTTTTTTTCTTTTCTGTACTTGGTTTTTCGTTTCTTTTTTTTTAATTATATCCTTTACGGACTGGTTTTTAAAAGTAGCATTGATAAGAATTAACCAGTGAAGTCTGAACTGCAGCTACCTTTATCATTTGGAACGTATTTATTCATTCGTTGGTCGGAATTGGTGAAACTGTAACGCATCTTTTGATTTGATTGTTGTGACAATGAAGTTGTTAAATTTTTCTAAATTTAAATCCAGGATTTTTCAATATTTGGCGGCGCTAGCCGGTGAGCTTGGTCTTCAATTATTCTATTAGGTACTTATTAATGACCATTAATGTCAAGGAAAGTTTTCTAATGATTGTGAATTTGCAAGTAATTATTATTGTTTATGTAGACTTCACAGGTACCTATAAATTAGTCAGTCTTTTATTAACACTTAGCGATTGAATACAAAAAAGCTATTTTTATATATGAAGGGTACAGGGGGAAATGTTGAATGTCAAGAAAGCTGAATTCTAAAAAAAGTAAATTTAAAAGTTTGAAAATTTGTTATACAGTGTAAATCAAAGGCTTCGTGATTATGCTTTATTATAAAAACTTAAAAATATAGCTATATATATACATATTCATGGGTAATTCAACACTTTTTTACATTAAGTTTGTAATTTAGTATTTCTTTATGCCTTGTCCAGTCTTCCTGACTTTGCCAATCATTCTGGCAATAATTTTTCTTACTAGTCGATATTCAATATACACTGAAGATATAAAAGCGTGAAAAAGAAGACTGCCATAGGTGAACGATATTCGATTATAGTTGGGATACAGGATGCACTGGAGACATAAAAGCATAAAAGAAGTCCATCTTTAATGAGAGCTTAAAGAAAGATATAAATAAAGTATATTTAGCGTACCTATGTACTTTTAAAGAAACATTTTTTTTCTTCTGTTTTTGGTACTTATGCCCACATTATTGTATAAAAGTAGAGAAAAGAGTTAAAAATGTCTTACCGTCCTTTTCGCAGGTATAAATATTGAGAAAAACATTTTTCTTGGTGATGAAATCTTTGACGAATTTAAATCTGACATCTAAACATTCGCAATTGGCAAAAATCAATAACAATGCAGCAACCTTCATTGTAAAACTCTGACTGAACTAATTGCAATTCGACTATTCAGATTTAAATTATACTCCACGTTCAACATGTGCCGAAGGTGTCTATTGTGTTTTTTGTTTAAAATATTCTTTTGTATAGATACAGAAGAAAACGGTCGAAAATTTTAAATTATTTCTACTTTTCAAATATTCATAAGGATGTATAGGGTGGATAATTAAGGTGTGTGCCTACATATGTGAAATTATTAAAATAATTGCAGAGTTTGTGGACTGTAATGTTGAATTTCAAACCATGCCCTCCCCCCTTAAATATGTCATTATTTTTCTGCGGTTTTTCTATTTCGAGAACTTTGCTACTAAGTATACCATTTTTCTTTTGCATCCATTTTCTTTTGGTTTCTTTTGAATCGAACATGATAAGAATTGTTTTAACAGCGTAACCGGTGGGAATGAGAAGACGGGGTAGACCAAAGCTGAAGTGAATAGACGGGGTAACACAGGATACTTTGGAAAATTCAAGCAAGAGACGAAGGGGCAGCACGACGAAGCAACAGCTTGAGGAGAAGGGCGAGTCCTTTTCAGGCCTGTAGCACCGTAATTAATAAATAAGTTTGTCTAATACTTTAGATAATATTAATTTATTGAATCGGGTTTAGGTCTTAGCGTAATAAAAAAATACGTAAAAAACAAAAGAAAAAAAAACAAAAAAAACTTAATAAAAAAAATTAAAAATATAATAAAAAAATTGTTAAAAAATATAAAAAAAATAAAAAAACAAAAAACAGAGTAAAAAAGTTAGTAGTAGTAATAGTTATAAATCTAGATACTGATAGTAGAGGATCCGATATAAGGTCGATTTGCACCGATCTATTTAATGGATAAAAATTATTGGATATGTAATTAAGTATGTTAACAATTACAAAAAATAAGGGTTGCCCGATCTAATCTTGTTTTAACTATAATTAATTAATAATTAAAAAATTACATTTTTTTTATGAATTAAAAAAATCGACCCTGGCAGATATTATTTCAGATTTTTTTGATCATTTTAAACAAAAAGGGTCTTTTGTAATTTTTCTCTAAAGTTGATCGTTTTCGAGTTATAAACAATTTAAAACTGAAAAAAGAACGAAAGATGACAATTTTCAAGGCTCAAAAATGCAAGTAAAAAATATCATTTTTGTAATCATCAAGTACATAAATTCAAGTTTAAACCTTTTTCTATCAGGTTTCGATAAGAATTTTAGGCATGCTTTATTCTAAAACATATTTTTTTAATTGTTAATGAGGAAGGTTTCTTATGGGGAGACGGGCATTAACAACTAAAAAACAATGTTTCAGAATGAAATAAGCCCAAAAGACTTATCAAGAACTAATAGAATAAGGTTTAAACTTGAATTTAGATACTTGTAATTTCAAAAATGATATTTTAGGCTTATGTTTTTAAGCCTTGAAAATCGTCATATTTCGTTCTTTTTTCAGTTTTAAATTGTTTATAACTAGAAAACGATCAACTTTAGACCTTTTTTGTTTAGAATGACCTAAAAAATCTGAAATAAGATCTGCCCAGGTCGAAATTTACGCAATTTATAAAAAAAATGTCATTTTTAAATATTAATTAATTTAAGTTAGAACAAGATTGGATCGGGCAACCCTTGTTTTTTGTAATTGTTAACATGCTAAATTACATATCCAATAATTTTTATGTATTAAACAGATCGGTGCAAATCGACCTTATATCGTATCTTAGACTATAAGCATAGATTTTGTAAAAGAGAGAATTCAAAACACATTGACTGGCCAGTTGGTTGCTTAAACCAGTGCCACTAAAACACAAACACACAGATAATATTAACAATTAAATAAAACATAGAACCATAAACTAGTTATTAGAAAATTAAAAATGCATTTTTAACTAACCGTACCTAAAGTAAATAGATTTTTTAAGCAATTATATAGCTTAGGTAATAATCCTAATTAGCAGGTACCTGACCGTAAAATTACTCATTAGCTGCATGTTAGCTTGACAAAAACGTTTAAAGCATGGAACAATAATAATAACAATTATTTTAGTACGAATTATTATGAGTACTTTTTCTGAAATTAGAAGAGCAACAATGTATGTATCATAAATAATTGATAGATTGTTTGGACATATTTCATATTTGACCTTGACTGTGGAATTGTGTTTATACAATCCTTATAATAAAACATACATTTTTACCCAATTTAATATGTATTTTTGCAACATTCCAACAAATGTATATACATTTTAATAGGTGTAGTCTTGCGTAGCCAGTGTTAAATAAATAGTATATGTACAATAATATCGTATTCGGTATTTACAGAACGTAGTCTGGAGTTTATGTTTCTTCCTGACATTTCGTCTACATCTTCAGCTTCAGCAGACGTTCTCAGCAGCAGCAGCATTCATCATCTTCTTCTTTAAGTGCCGTCTGCCAATCAGAGATTGAATATCATCATCACTATCTTAGACGAAGCAACGAAGCATTAAACCTAGGAATTTTGTGCAGTAAGATGAATCGTCATGCAACTTTTTGCATTCGATTCGTGAGAGTGTCAGGCAATTTTGTGAAATAAATTGATCTCCGGCAAAAAAATTTTATGCATAAGGAAATGCAATTTAAAAGTGCATCTCGAAGAGGTGAAAATGAAAAATTTAGAATTCAAGCAATATTGATGGAAATGAGTTGAATTTTTATAATCGAGGGTTTTGGGGATTGCTGAGCACGAATTTCATATCGGCGATGGTCTCCAAAGTACCTGGTGCCCATGGTAGAACTCGTCGCTTGGAGTTTTATGTTATAATCATTCAAAATCAGACAATAACCATTACTCTGAGGATTTTGGGGGTCGCTGAACAATAATTTCATGTGTTCGATGGTCTCTAAGGTACCTGGTGCCCAAAGTGGAACTCGTCGTCTGGAGATTTATGTTATAATTATTATAAATCATTTAAAACCATTACTCGGGGAGTTTTGGGGGTCGCTGAACATGAATTTCATGACGGTGATGATCTCCAAGGTACCTGGTGCCCAGTGTGGAACTCGTCGCCTGGAGTTTTATGGTATAATCATACAAAATCAGTCAATAACCATTACTATGAAGGTTTTAGGGGTCGCTGAGCACCAATTTCATGTTGGCGATGGTCTTCAAGGTTAGTGCACGTATTCATAATCAATTTATTTGTATAATATAATGAAAAAATTAATAAAAAAGTAAAATAAAATAAAAAACTATATTTACTTACTTGAAGTCACACAAATTTCTCTCTTCCGCAATTTCGAAAACCAAAATTATAAAACAGCGCAGCTATAGACTGTAGATAATGAAAATTCTTTTAATACCAATCTTAAACGGCTTGATATTATAATATTATTATTTATTTTGTAATTAACAAAACTATTAAGTATAAAATATATGACTCTTTCAAAACACCAACATTAAAAACTTACTTTACACATAAAAACAGAACTACATAAAAGTGTACCTTGGAGGTATTCACATATATACTATGCTTTGTTTTTAAACCAGGAGCAGTAAAATAAAAAGACAGATTCACACCCAAGAGTCAATAGAAAAATCACCATACAATATACATCTTCTTTTTTGGATGATCATATCGGCCTTCGACGGTAATCCATCAACATTATATTATACTAATACGTCGCTAAAGATTTCTAAAACCACTGTTTTTTTAAATAAAAGCAGACTAGAAATCTAAAAATTAAAATATTACCGCTGAAAACACAAAAAATCGCTGATATAACTTAATTACCCTTGAAATGCAAATTATGTCAAAATTTCATAAATGTCATTAGTGTCAAAATTTAACAACTGCTTTAAAAGCGACAAAATTTTAAAATAATTTTTAAATAGCTAATTTTTTAGGATATAATATAAAAGTGTTTTAAGAAAAATTATTAATAAAAATATATTTAGCGACCCCCAAAACACCGAAGTAATGGATATTGACTGATTTTGAATGAATATAACATAAAACTGCAGGCGACGAGTTCCACCCTAGACACCAGGTACTTTGGAGACTATCGCCGACATGAAATTCGTACTCAGAGACCCCAAAAACCCCCCGAGTAATGGTTATTGACTGGTTTTGAATGGTTACAACATAAAACTCCAGGCGACGAGTTTCACCCTGGGCACCACGTAACTTAGAGACTATCGCCGACATGAAATTCGTACTAAGCTTCGTACCCCCAAAACCCCCAGATTTATGGTTTTTCACTGATTTTGAATATATATGACATAAAACTCCAGGTGACGAGTTGCACCCTGGGAACCAGGTACCTTGGAGACCCCGCCAACATTAAATTGTGCTTAGCGACTCCAAAAACCCCCCGAGTAATGGTTATTGACTGATTTTGAATGGTTATAACATAAAACGCTAGGCAACCAGTTCCAACCCTTGGCACCAGGTACATTGGGCACCATCGCCGACATGAAATTCGTACTCAGAAACCCTCAAAACCACAAGAATAATAGTTTTTGACTAATTTTGAATCATTATAACTAAAAACTCCTGGCGACGAGTTCCACTTTAGGCATCAGGTATCTTGGAGACCATCGCCGACATTAAATTCGTGGTCAGCGACCCCAAAAACCGCCGTGTAATGGATATTGACTGATTTTTAATTATTATAATATAAAACTCCAGGCGACGAGTTCCACACTGGGCACCAGGTACCTTGGAGACCGACGCCGACATGAAATTCGAACTCAGCGACCCCCAAAACCCCCAGGTTAATAGTTTTTGGCTGATTTTGGATAATTATAACTAAAAACTGTAGGCGACGAGTTCCACCCTGGGCACCAGGTATCTTAAATGCCATCGCCAACATTAAATTTGTGGCCGGCGACCCCAAAAACCCCCCGACTAATGGATATTAACTGATTTTTAGTGATTATATCATAAAACTCTAGGCGACTAGTTCCACCGTGGGCACCAGGTACCTTGGAAACCATCGCCGATATGAAATTGGTGCTCAGCGATCCCCAAAACCCCCCAGGAAAAAAATTCAACTCATTTCCGTCAATATTTCCTAAGTTCTAAATTTTTCATTTTCACCTCTTCGAGATGCACTTTTAAAATGCATTTTCTTATGCACAAAATTTTTGCCCTAGATGAATTTAGTTCACAAAGTTGCCTGACACTCTCTCTAATCGAATGCAAAAAGTTCCATGACGATTCATCTTACTGCACAAAATTCCTAGGTTTTGGGCTTTTTAGTGCTTTGTTGCTTCGTCTAGCTACAGATTTCACCCAATGACTCGTGGAAACATATTCCATATCCCGTGACGTGATATCATTTGTAATGTGAAAGTTTAAATTCAGCATTTTTAGGCATATTCCAAATGCCTCATGGTTGTTGACAAAACTCAAAATCGAAATGTCATATTATAGGTTTCGAATATTAGGCTTTAACAATGGAAATTCTATAGTGACCTGTTAAGTGATCAATTTTATTGATCTCATAAGAATCGTAAAAAATGGCAAAAATCGTGCAACGTTTATTTATTTAACAGCTTTATAGAACCTGACTTTATTTGTAGTGCAGCCGATATGTGAAACAATTGTGCATTTAATGATAGAAGTATAGCGATACGCTTTAATTACTATTTTTGCTAATTGTAATTTTAATATTTTTTCTCAAAAACAAAACAACGTTAGTCATTCAAACTGCATATTCAAATACGAAGGTTATGGCCTTACCCTGTGACATCTGTTGTTCGTCTATGCGGCAACAAACTGCACCCTCATTAATTAAGTATTTTATCAGACAGTTAATGTGTCAACAGCTAGCTATGCATTCGAAATTATTTTTCTTAAAACCGTAAAAGTAGACGCCAGACTTGATAGTGATTTATGTGATCATCTGGTCAGGGGAAAAGGAATACAAACATGATCATCGTTTGTGGTTGCTTTCTTTAGTCACTACGCAGCATGCGAACCATTCACACATACCGACGCGACCCTCTCCGAGAGACCTAAACGAACACATTTTCGTTGCAAAAATAAAATTACCGTTTGTTTTATTATATCCATTTTTAATTAAATTCCGCAACTCACCCATCGGAATAGAAGTATACAATTTGGACCACATATACTGTACATATAAAGGTTCAAATTTAGATACGAGGCCATTTCAGTTTTTGTTTCTTTTACAAAAATGGCGGGCATTCAAAATGGCGACTATACATATGTGACTAATAGCACCATAACTTTTGAACGAGATGTCAGATTTCAACCAAATTTGGTATATAAGTTCTTTTTTTGATGAGTAAGATCGAGGTCTTGAATCGGAAGAATCAATTTACCAGAAGTTGTGTTTTTACTGTTATTTTTATGTAAAAATATGTTGTTTCCTTTTCAAATTTTTTACCCTGTATATATAAATTTTTCAAAAAGATAATACCGCCATTGAAAAGAGTGTAATTTTTTTTTGGAAATATTTTGAATTTTTAGTTATGTTAATTACTATTTAATAAATGCATAACGTATGTTCACGTGTACCTATGGGCGACAGATTCATTTTGAATGCCCGCCATTTTTGTAAAAGACAAAATCTGAGATGGCCTCATATCTAAATTTGAATATGTGTATCTGTAGTATGTGTGGTCCAAATTATATGCTTCTACCATTAAACGCACAATAATTCTTATATTATCATTTGCACGAATCTGCCCCACATAGGTTCCTACATGTGAAGATCCGTTATGCATTTTTATTAAATGGTAATTAATATAAATAAAGAGTTCAAAACATCTCCTAAAAAATATTTTTACGCTCTTTTTAACGCCGGTATTACCTTTTTGAAAAGTTAATATATAGAGGGTGAAAGAATTGAAAAAATAAACAACATATTTTTACAAAAAAATCAGGAAAAACACAACTTCTGGTAAACCGACTCTTCCGGATCAAGAGCTCGATCTTATATATCAAAAAAGGACCTATATCCCAAATTTGGTTGAAATCGGACTTTTCGTTCAAATGTTATCCTGCTATTAGTCACATATGTATAGTGGCCATTTTGAATGCCCGCCTTTTTTTGTAAAAGGCAAAATCTGAGATGACCTCGTATCTAAATTTGAACGTTTATATGTGTAGTATATATGTGGTCCCAATTATATGCTTCTACCATTAAATGCACGATAATTTTTATAATATTTGCCCGAATCTGCCGCACATAGGTACATGTGAAGATAAGTTATGCATTTATTACATGGTAATTAACATAACTAAAAAGTTTAAAATATTTCCTAAAAAATATTTTTACGATCTTTTCAATGCCGGTATTACCTTTTTGAAAAATTTATATATACAGGGTGAAATATTTGAAAGAAACAACATATTTTTACATACAAAATCAGGAAAAACACAATTTTTGGTAAACCGATTCTTCCGGTTCAGGAGCTCGATCTTATACATCAAGAAAAGAACCCATATACCAAATTTGGTTGATGTCGGACCTTTAGTTTAAAAGTTATCGTGCTATTAGTCACATATGTATCGTCGCCATTTTAAATGCCCGCCATTTTTGTAAAATGTAAGATCTGAGATGGCCTCGTATCTAAATTTGAACCTTGATATGTGTAGTATATGTGGTCCAAATTATGTGCTTCTATCATTAAATGCACAATTCTTATAATATTTGCACGAATCTGCCGCACTATTGTGACATTCAAATTTCAGGCATGCACTAAATATCTTGTTTTTCTCCTATTTTATCTTAGACTTTAGACATTTCTTACTTTATAACATCTCGTACATTTAAAAAAATTGTTTATTTTTTCATAATTTAAATAATGTGCTTTATCAGATATCACTTGTTTATAATTATATTGTTTAAAAAAGTAGACTGATCACAATCGATTTTTTAATCTATTATGTTACAATCTGTTCAATCTGTTTTGCTTTGTTAGATAGTTTGCGTTATCACTATGTATGTATTTTGAAATACGAGTAACATAATATAGTATGTCGAAAAAAACAATAATTGGTACTCATCTTTAAATTGAAAACTCTGTTTTAATAAATAATCATCTTGACATAAAATGCATTCTCGAAACAAACCAAGCATATTATTTTTATTATTTTTAAACGGAAATATGCTCTCTATAACTTTGCAATAGATAAATAAAAAAAACGACTCTTGGCACTTGGGGAGTGTCGACAGAAGTGAATACTTCGTATAGCGCATTATTAATGGAATTTTATGTCTGCTTATTACTGAATTGATAACTTTTTTATAATACACATTTAAAATTGAAAAAATCTTAATTTTTTCTTTAAAAAATATTTGTCATTATTAGTACATTATTTCACGGTTTTTGCTGTAAATTTTAAAGAACCACTTGGATTGACATGAAATTTGGCAAACGCATAGCTAACAGGTCAAAGAAAGTGATATTGTGCCGATGTGTGCTTTTGCCCTGGGGGTGAGTTTCACCCCCTCTCGGGGCTGAAAAAATATATGTCCAAAATAATGTCTGGAAATGGATAAACTGACTAATTCTAAGGAACTTTTGTTCTATAAACTTTTTTCACAAAGTCAATACTTTTCGAGTTATTTGCGAGTGAACAGGTTCATTTTTCAACAAGATAACCACGTTTTTAAACGGTTTTTCGCAAATAATTCAAAAAATAAGTATTTTATCGAAAAAATGTTCTGAGGAAAAATATAGCCTGTAAAAAAGTAAAAAAAAATGGTGTATTCACGAGGTTTCTACACCTAGCAGAACCAGAGTTATAGCTAATGGAAAATAGATTCATGTTCACCAAATTCCAAATAGAGTATTTCAACTTGAAATATACAAAAAATGAAGCACTTTTTGGAGAAAACTCATTAAAACTTTTTTAAAGTGTTTAAAAAAGCTCTATTTCTGTTTTTAAAAATTTAGTTTCTAGCATCAAATGTAAGCAAGTTACGCTCAAAAGTTGGTCCCTTTTGTTTTGGCAAAAAAAAATTGTAAAGATCACCCCCTAATTAGCAACATATGAAATTAATCGTTACCGCTTCACAAGTTTCTTTACTTATAGTCCGTCCGCTATAACTTTTCCCATGCGGTACGATTCATTTTCAATCAAATTAAGTCAAAACAGAAAGTGAAACGTACGCCGATGTGTGTAGTATATAGTATACAGTATAAAAAATGTATATACACATCGACGTTCGTTTCAATTTATGTTTTGACTTAATTTGATTGAAAATGAATCGTACCGCATGGGAAAAGTTATAGCGGACGGACTATATGTTGTGTTTATATTATGATCTGACTTTATTAATTCAAAGTGTTTATTTTTGAAAACGTGCGTTGTTTCTTACGTGCGTACAATGTATGTACACACACATTCTTTTTTTTTTGTTTAAATAACATCTCAATTGATTGAGGTACAATATAGTATCATTTTTCTTTTAAATATTTTATGATTATTATAATTTTACATAATTTAATGATTTATGCACGTCTTCATACACAATTTTTTTCTGAAACTAATTATAAACATAATTCATATTTTGTATGCTATAGTTATAAATATAATGTTGAAATTTTTATTATTCTAAAACTTATTCACTTATTCTTAAAAATAAGATCTATAATTGCCCGTTTATACGATGGGTACGTATACGCACCTTTGGCCGAAACCATACTATATTTTTTTCGTTAGACGTCATTACGCTTCATTCACTATTTATAGAATTTCTGTGTGCTGTAAACGTTATATTTGTGGTGCTGTCTTGCTGACAGCATTATCAGTGCTGTCAGCAAGAAGAACAATATCGTCATCGAACCTCAAATGACTAAGTATTTCTCCGTTGACATTAATTTCTTTTTCACTCAGGTTTGCGTTCTTAAACGTATTATGCTCTAATAATGTTGTAAACAGTTTTGGCGAAATTGTGTCTCCCTGTCGCACTCTCCGTTTTATTTTAAATGCGTTGGTATTTTTGTCTGCCAGTTTCACGCTTGCTGTCGTATTCTGATAGATGTATTTTATCATGTATAAACCACTGTCTTTTAAATAACCTATTGTATTTTCAACATTCTTCTTTTCTCCTAAGGCCTCCTTTATATTCGTTGAGATGTTCTTTCTTGTAGCGTCGTATAGTTTACAATGAGTTAATGTATATTTCACGAAAAGTTGTTTTCAATTATTGTATATTGGTGGCACAGTTGAAGTAAAGAGGTGTTTATGTGTTAAGTTACCATGTTCTAGCCGCAAACGCGTTATTCTCTCTTCACTCTCTTGGTGTGTTCTGTTCGATATTGTTTGGGGCCACTGTTCCACTTCTTCTTCTTTAAGTGCCGTCTCCTAATCGGAGGTTGGATATCATCATCACTATCTTTACTCTATCCACTGCTGCTCTAAAGAGTTCTATAGAACTGCATCTAAACCAGTCCCTTAAATTCTTTAACCATGACACTCTCCTTCTTCCTATACTCCTTCCGCCTCTTATCTTTCCCTGTATTATCAGTCTTAGCATTTCATATCGCGGTCCCCTTATTACGTGTCCCGGATATTGTAACTTTCTTATTTTTATTGTATTTATTATTTCGCATTCTTTACCCATTTCTCGCAGTACTTCCGTGTTCGGTTTCCTACTGTTCCACTAATTACTGTTTAATGTCTTTTAGTTTATTTTGTAACTCACTTCATATGTTTTTCCACGCACTAACCACTTTAGATTTGATTTCATATTTCAAATCGTAAAAATAAACTTCATTAATGAGAATAGCATCGTGGCTAAAGGATGCTGAGGATGTTTAGTTTTTCAAAATGGGTATAGAGTCTATTTGAGGCCCCTAGAACGCAAGAGGTGTATGTAAGTGCCAAAAACATATTTTCAATGTTCAGAACTAACACTTCTTGGCAACTGAAATATTCAACACTGTTGGCCAAGTAGTTAAGTGATTTGCCACAAGATCTTAATGCTATTCCCTTTGCACTGTTTTCTATATGTTTGGGGGTCCATTTTTGTATTTAACCAAATTTCCTAAAAATTGTCACTTACGCCTCTTTTGTTCTAGAGACCTCATTTATATTCCATTGAAGTAGAGAAGACAATGTAATTTGGAATACTGATTTTTGCTTTTCTTTAAAAAAATGTTTATTGATTTTAGTGATTTTCTGTGCGCGATTCTGTATGTTCATTGGCGTATTTTTACATTTGTAAAATTTTGATGAATATCTCATAATATAAATATAGCAGTTAATATGCAGTATGGAATTGTGTAATTTGTCTGATTAAAAAGTCTATTAAAACTGGTTGGACGACCATGTCATTAAGAATATAGGTACGTTTAGTATTAGGCTTATCTGGTTAAATTAGTAACAATAAATACTCGAATCGGTAGATTTCGGTTTTTGTAATTCACATTGTTTAAATATATTTCTAAACTCCCAAGATAACTAGAGGACACGGTACTAATTGCTTCCAATGAAAAAGAGTTGCTATAAACAGGGTGTGTGTGTGTTCACAAAGAGGGGATGGCATTAGATAAACTTTTTGCCACAGATATTATGGTAGGGGAGCCCAAGCGGGAATTTTTGCAGTTACTCGAGCGCGTCAGATTATTACATGGGGAGAATCCTTGTACCCTGAAAATGTACCTCTACCATATATTGGCTCTTAATGCAGGGGGGTTCATTAAGGGGGAACCGAAATAAAAAACCTAGCCTTAGAAAAACTCGAAATCGTCAGATTAAGATAAGGTAAGTTAAGTACATGCAAAACAGTGTATATTTCAAAAATTTAACGATTTGAGCGGGGCGTAAGGAAATGGGTGAGTCCCAAAGTTCCACAAGAAAAAAGCGAATATTTCGCGAAATGAATGACAGATCGAAAAACTAAAAAATTCGTGCTCAATATTTTTCAAGAATCTATCGAATGATACGCAACACGACCTACCACGGAGAGGTGTGGAGGGTAAATTTAAAATTTTAAATACAAATCCCGCGATATTTCGCGAAATGAACATCAGATCGAAAAACTGAAAAATACACCTATTTAATATTTTTGAAAAATCTATCGAATGGCCCCAAACACGACCCCCACGGTGATGGGGTGGGGGTTTACTTTAAAATCTTAAATGGGAGCCCCCATTTTTTATTGCAGATTGGATTGTAAAAATTGGTAACTTTTATTCGAGAAATTTTTTCGAATTATGGATAGATGACGCTATAATCTAAAATAACGATTGTTGGAAATGGAAAATTAAATTAAAAATGGAAAGTCCCCACTAAAATGGAAAACTTTACCTAACTTTTTTTGGTTTTAGGATCTACTCTTCACAGCCCAATAGGAGGTCCCCATAACGCTCGAGTGACTGCACATTTAGCATACTTTGCTCCCCTACCATTATAAACAGGGTGGCCGAAACATGTGATGAATATGGGATATAAAACTTAATACTTCTAAGACAAAACTTATGGTTCTTAGCAAAACGCACTTACAACCAGGGAACATCAGAGCGTATGAACTAAAGTCCAACACTATCAGCTATTTGGGCGCCAACGTTAACGACAACTCTATAAACTAAAGAAAATTCTCATGAATAGAGATATTACATTCAACCTTAAAATTAGGCTAATACGCTACTACACATTATCCACGTTACTGTACGGCATTATGAGCTGGACCCTTACACAGACACTAATGAAAAAATTGGAGGCCTTTGAGATAGATGTGGACCTACCGACGAATATTGCGAATAAGTTAGGTTGGGAACAAAAAATAAAATAGTTTTACATCGAATAAAAAAGAGCACAGAAATAACAAATACAATAAAAATTCGAAAGTTACAATATTTCGGTCATGTAGTGAAACATCTAGTAGTAGGGGAGGAAAGTATGCTAAATTTGCAGTCACTCGAGCGCTTTGATGACCTATTGGGTTGTAATTATTAGGTCCTAAAACCAAAAAAAGTTAAGTAAAATTTTCCATTTTAGTGGGGACTTTCCATTTTTTAATTTAATTTTCCATTTCTTACAATCGTTTTTTTCTATTATAGCGCCATCTATCCATAATTCGAAAAAATGTTTCGAATAAAAATTGCTTATTTTTAAAAGTAAAATTTAATAAAAAAATTTCTGTCTTGGTAAAAGGTATATTAGTTTAAAAAGCCCCTATAGGGCTACAAACATGGAAACAAAACGTTTTATAGGAATTATATCCATAATTTGGAGTATGTACAGGGTGTTTGGTAAAGAATGCGCCATAGCTTAGTCTTAGATTCCTGAGCTCAAAATAGGTCGATTAAAGTTAACTTACCTTAGTACGAAAGTTGATAATAACTGAAGTACAGGGTAGGGTGCCAAAGTTAAAATTTTATTTTATTTATTCTTGAATATTTCCGGACAGGAGTGAGCTACCAACGCAAAATTTGGTAAGCTGGGGTTTTTTGGGACAAAAATTCTAAATTCGTCACTAATAATGATGTATTACCCAGAGGGCGCCACATACGTCTTTTAGCGCTCATTTAATACGGTCAATTTTTTTATACCGCACTCTGCAAACTCTTTGAATAAAATTTTTATTCTCTTTATATTTTTACTTAAAAAAAAGATATACTACATTCATCTCGCTAAACTTAACCGTTTTCGAAATAAACGCATTTTAAATCTGCGATGCAACATAATTGTTTGCATAACATCATTTTAGTTACACCCGAAATATAAACTTAAAACCATAATAATTGTGCAAGTTCTCATATTTATCTTATTGCATCTCAAATTCCATTAAAAGAAATTTGCCATACATTTTTGGAAATTATTATGGCTTTAAGTTTATATTTCGGGTGTAACTACAATGATATTATGCAAAAAATTATGTTGCATCGCAGATTTAAAATGCGTTTATTTCGAAAATGGTTAAGTTTAGCGAGATGAATGTAGTATATCTTTTTTAAGTAAAAATATAAAGAGAATAAAAATTTTGATTCAAAAAGTATGCAGCTTACCAAATTTTGCGTTGGTAGCTCATTCCTGTCAGGAAATATTCAAGAATAAATAAAATAAAATAAAAGTTTAACTTTGACACCCTGTATTTCAGTTATTATCAACTTTCGTACTAAGGTAAGTTAGCTTAATCGACCTATTCTAAGCTCAGGAATCTGAGGTTAAGCTATGGCCCATTCTTTATCAAACACCCTGTATATACAATAATATGATTAAAATCATTGACCAATGTGTAAAAATAAACTAATGTTCCTAATTAGTTACACACTTATTTTGAAAGCCCTGATTAAATAATCAATAAAAAATAGAATCTTCTAGTTTCATATGACTAAAATAGTAAGAAATGTTGAAATAAAAATACTCGCGAGATCAGAAGCCACTGTTAGTTACGCGTGACCTGTTTACGATTTAATTAGTTTAAAAACTTTGATTAAATGTAATTAAATTAAATGTCCAAAATATGGTAAACAATAAGTACAGATAAGAAGTTAAAACTCAATAAAAACTACAAACTTTTAAAATAAAAAAAAAACAAACATTAACACTTTTGTAGAAAAACATGCATACCTCATCTTACTTGTATTTTGGCGATGGAAACAGTCTATCCAATTATTATTTATTTTTTATCAAAACATACATTGGGCTTAAATATTTATAGGATATTATTCTACTAATTAAAGAACATCCTGAGAGATATGGTGGAAAATTTTATGAGAGGCCTACGTTCAGCAGTGGACAGGTACAGGCTAATAATTATTGATGATGATGAATATTCTACTTATACAGTGCGCTGGAATAAATGTTACCCCCCATATTGACTCAATTATTTTTAGCACATAAGCAAAACGCTCGGACAGCTCGAATTTTAAAATATTCATAGTATATTATGGCATCAATGTTTCGAACTTTACGCGATCCCTCTTCAGATGACAGTCATAACTTTGATTTTTTTAAATGGGAAAGTAGGTACATCATGTGTAGGCTTACCATAATTACGAAGAGCCAAACCGGGACACAGAAGGGGAAAAGGCTCATTTTCGTTTAGCTTTTCGCCTAATTTGTGTTATTCACATGAGTTGTTTAGTTGCGTGTGAAAGAAATTAGAAATTAAAAATTATAGAAAAGACGAAGTTTTCACTCTAGTGGCATATAAAACAACATAATGTTACTCTACATCCCACCAGATTGAAAACAATGGGAACCTTCTCTGGTTACACCTCCGAGACTTCTACAATTCGCAAGCCATACGGATGCTGAGTCTAAAGAAGATGATGAAATTTAACAATTTATAATTCACGTCGCATCTGCTCAGCGCGGTAAAGTTCCAACGAGAATGGTTCCCTTCGCACTCCAATCAGAGTAAACATGTAAATCAAAAATGAATAAAATGAATGGTTATTCATTTTATTATCGGAATGGTCTTCCAATATTTCGTTGGTTTATTATTTTATGTATGTATTTATTACACAAATAAATATAAAGACTAATAAATTTTTGAAGACATTTGCTTTCGCATTGTAACTGAATAAAAATGGAATTTTTATTTTATTTTTACTAATAAATTTGTTTTTTTTAGCCAATCTGGGAATGTTGTCCATAGGTCTTCATTATGGATGGCCCTCGTCTGCTATTTCAGTACTTAAAAGTGGAGAATACTCATTTAAAATGACTGAGGAAGAAATATCGTGGATGATAGCCGTAACGCCAATGGGTTCTGTGATTGGAGACGTTATAGCAGGTAATATTTAAATGTTGAATATATTTAAGTTAAATACATTTAAATGTCGAATTTTCATTATAAGTTGGACAGAAAGTACAAGTCGATAGAAATATCTGAAATCGCCAAGGTCAGGCCGATCGAAAACACTGGTTACGCGACGTTGTCAGATCAATCGAGTTTCAAAGGATTTTTCGGATTTTTATTTGTTACCTATTTCAAAATAAAATTTCCTACTGCTTCCTCCGGCGTAAATTTTAAAACATCGAGTATAATTTCATGGAATTGTGAATTTAGTGGCCTAGTTTAACGGCTCTTGTAATATTAAGGCCATCGGTACATAATTCGCAAATATTTTACGGCTATCCCTACTTTTTCTGTCTACACGGCAAATTACGTGTAGTAAAATTCACACTGGTATGGATATGTAAACACTACTAGAATGTCATTCTACTTGAAAATGTCATCACTAACTTTAGAGAGATGGCTTTTGAATGTTCTTGGATAACTGTTATTTGTATAATTACAAATTATTAATTCAGTTAATAAATGTGATAATGTTTTCACTAACTATGTATTCTGTGATTGTAATAATTTAAGGGCCGGTTGTTCGAAAGCTAATCAACAATGATCATTATCAAATATTTAATTACTGTCACCAACTGTCAATGTCAACTTTGTTTGGGTTGCTGAAAACATAATATGAAATTACTTAATCAATTATCTTAATAATTGTTATGTTAATTGATTAACTAATCTCATAATTTTAATCAATTATGTTTTCAGCAACCCAATAAAAGTTGACATTGACAGTTTTGGTGACAGTAATTAAATATTTGATAGTGATCATTGTTGATTAGCGTTCGAACAACCGGCCCTTAATGTACAACAAAAAATAATACTCAATCGAGAAAAGAGGAAAAGTGTTAAAGTGATTTTTTTAATAATATATTGTTACTATGGAACTCTTACAATTTTGAACATCTTTAACAACAAAATACTTGGATCAAAATATATCCTGATGTATTCTCTGCTTGGATCTTCCACAAATGATAAACAATAAATAACTTTTTTATTAAGTTCACGTCTTAAATCAATTATTTATCAAATACACTTTATATATCAATATTATTTAATCAAAAACTCAAAATATTCCCGACGCCATGTCAAATATTTAAAATTGTCACTGATTGTCACTGTCTGACTGACAATATGCTGACAATATTCTATTCGACTGAGTGCGTTGTAAGACAAAGACAGATTTGGAAAATATTACCACGGACATTGTGTTCTTTTTTTTTCGAATCCTGAAAAAACCAATAAATATTTTTGAAGAATTTAATCGCAGAATGAAAGACTAAATTATTACCGAGGGTCGAAGGTCCCTTAGAATAAATAAAAAGTTTATTCTAAATGAGATATTTGAAATTAAAAATCATACTAAATTTCCTCTTAGTTTTTCACCCCTGTAACTTATTAAAATCATTCTGCGTTTAAATTTTTCAAAAATACGTATTAGTTTTCTCAGGATTCTAAAAAATGAATCCCCATTTGAATAGCATTGCAGCCGAAAATACGTACCCATCCCCTTAATGTTAATAATAACGTCTTTGCGCCAACGCGTTCAACTGAAGTGCCCTCTCCTTGCTTTGCTACCTGACTGACCTTCGCGATCTCAGATATTTCTATAACATTGTACTTATATTTTACCTACAGAAGTCAATAAAGAGAATTCCATAGAGCACATGATATTTTACAGCACATGATGTGTAAAAAACAGAGATTGACATGGCTATGGCTAAGACATGTTACAGAGAGGTTCGAAGACACAAAAGTGTACTGGAAACTAACAAATAAACGAAAAAACTATAGTTGAACGATCTTGAGGATGGAATCGTATAAGAACGGAAGTAAATAGCTAAAGAGGCTAAGATTCACTTCCCGTTAAAGTCAAAAGAAGAAGTATACCTATGCCACAAAAAATTACTTATTTTTGTATTTTCCTCATCCATACATATTATAATTTAATTTTTTTTATAAAATACTATAAATTTTTTATGTATTTTAGGCTTCAGTATGAATATATTCGGCAGAAAAAAGATGATATGGTTTTCTGCTATACCCTTAACGGTATCATGGATACTTATTGCAGTTGCAAATTCTTCAGGATATTTATTCGCTGGACGCATAATAGCTGGGATTGTAGATGGATTGTTATTTACAGCAATTCCACCATATCTAGCCGAAATATCGGATCCAGAAATAAGAGGATTCTTAGGTAAGTGTAGGTAAATAAGTCGAAATGAATTTTAATAACTAAAAGTAGAGGTTTTACATGTATCGTTATTTGAAAATTTGACGCATGTCAAAATTTTCAATGTGTTTTAAATGTACCTATTCATTTTTTTCGAATCCTGAGAAAACTAATAAGTATGTTTATAAAATTTAAACGCAAAATGAAAGACTACTTTATTACCGAGGGCCGAAAGTCCCTTAGAATAAATAAAAAGTTTTTTTTTGAATGAAATATTTGCAACTAAAAATCACACTAAATTTTCTCTTTTATTTTCACCCCTGTAACTTATTAAAATAAATATTATAGAAGCTTTCAGGTATTTTCGGCCCTCGGTAATAATGTAATCTTTCATTATGCGTTTAAATGTTTCACAAATATTTAATAGTTTTCTCAGGATTCGAAAAAATGAATACATTTAAAACACATTGGAAATTTTGACATGCGTCAAAATTTTGCATTTTGCTCCGTTCCCCTTAAGACAAAGACAGAACACCTATAGCACGTGGGACTGTATCTAAAATTATCCATAAATTTGAGGAATGTGGACATATACGAAAACTCCCAAAAAGTGGTCGCCCTGGTATTCCAGAGGAAACAAAAACTGACATTTTTTTGTTGATGGTTGAAGATTTTCTAAGGCTACTAGAATAATTGCAACCGAAAATCAAATCAGTCAAACAACTGTTGGTAAATTAAAAAAAATGACTTTCCTATAAAGCTTAATAATTAGTAGGTACAGGACACAATGTTAAATGTTTGTCTCGACAAAAGATGAACATGTGGGCAGGAATTAATAATTACCATTATTGGACCTTATTTTTTGGGAATAGAAACAGGTGAAGAATACTGGGAATATTTAGAATTGCAGTTAGTTCCAAAATTAGCCAAACTCTTTTCTGATGATATAAATCCCCATCTCGTGAATAGATCAATTTGGTTTCAGCAAGATGGAGCGCGAGGCGTTCGTGAGTTTCTCAACAATACATTTCCAACTCGTTAGATGGAAGGAAGATGAGCCAGCATGGATCGAATGGCCAGCAAAATCCCCAGATTTCACATCACTAGATTATTTTTATGGGGTTATTTAAAAAGCAAAGTGTATGTAAATAGGCCACAGACTAGCCGAAAACTGAAAGACAGAATTACAGAAGAGATAGCATTTCTGTATCCAAATATAAAGTGGTCATATTGAACACTACTTAAATTTTTTTCTTTAGTTGCTTTTTTTTTAAAGCAATATTAATTATAAAAAAAAATTTCCTAATTTCTGCGTGTTAATGGACAATATTAGCCATTGACAGTTAACATATCCAGTCCAATTTAAAAATACGCATATTATCTGTATATCTCAAAAACTGTAGGTACATTTGGCAAAGTTATAAAATTTTAAATCGCTGATCCTTCTAATATACATAATAATAGTCGAGGAAATGTTCGACATCGATTTGTACAAAAATTTGAGATTAGGCTCATTACACCCTATAGTTCATTTTCTATATTGAGCCGTTGTACGCTTTTGGTTTTTTAAGGGTGAAAACTACCCCTAATTGTAAAAAATTATAAAATAACATTTTAAACTTTAATATTGTCAACATTTGCTTCTTATTAGTTGCATAATGATTGTTTTATGCTTTAAGATATACTATCATAATATTAGAACCACCCTTGTTGGAGCTATATACAAAAAAATTTACTTATCCTAAAAGAATAATTTCGGCTTGCATCGATTTCCATAAAAATTTGGGATTAGGATCATCTCAGCCTGTACTTCATATTCTATATCATGCTCAAGGGCGTTGATTATTTTTAGGGGTGTAAACTACCCCTTATTATCAAAAATTATATAAAAACATTGTAAACTTTAATATGGGTAAAATTTGGTTTTTATTGGTTAAATAATGATTGCTTTATACTTTAGGATATAAATATCATATTTCAACCCTTAAAAACCACCCTTAATAACATTACAGTTTTTATAAGTAGATATTTTAATAGATCTATACAGAAAAAAAAGTAGAATTAAAGAATTACAATAACATTTATTTACACAAAAATACGAATTTACAAATATGTACAAATACAAATACAAATAGTTTTTTAGTCATCTTCCAGTATACGAACCGGTTCTGAGGTATTATACATACATTGAAAATTATCCATAAACGGACTATCCGAATTTTTCGAAAAAAAATTCGTTTTATAAACATAGCTCCTGTATTTTTGGCGATAAAAAGTTTTTTCAAAAATAACTTTGTACAATTTTTGAAGAGTTATAAGACTGTGTTAACTAAATTGCGTAAGATCCCTTAGTTTTTAATTAGGGTGGGTTTAAAGGGCTCGAATAAGGGGGTGTTTGCTCGTAAATAGAGGTTTTAAACAGCTATATCTCGTTAACTGTTCACTGTAATGAAAATCTATGTACAAGGGAATTTTAGTTATTAAAAAAGCTACAATTTAATAGTCTATAATTTTTTTCGTTTCTCCAGTATTTTCGGAGATATTTTAAAGTAAAAGGTGAAAAATGGGAAATTCCAAAAAATTAATTTTTCTTTAAACTTCAATTTTTCTAAAATTAGGCCTTTGAAATAGGTCAAACTTCGTGGGTGTATTGATATTACAAATATAAAAGGAATTACAGAAAGGCGAAGACCAATTTTTAATTAGGAGGATAGTTAGGGGGTTGTTTTCACCGATTTTTTCATAGAGAAAAGCAGGTACCGACTTTTTTTTGATCATAAGTCGCTTAATTTTCAGACTAGAAACTTTTTATTATTATTTTTTGAAAGGCCTAACTGTATACTTCAAAAAGGATTATTTAAGTTTTGCTAGAAAAATGCAAAGTTTTCCGTTCTTTTACTTTGAATATTTCAAATTATGCATTTGACGAAAAAAGCTAACTTTTAACATGCCGTATCTCGGTTGGTATTGGTCTTAAAGATATTACAGAAAAAGAATTTGGCTTGTGTTACTAAAAGATACAATTTTGATATCCGCAGTTTTTTTTTATTAAATGCATATTTTTCGAGTTATTCTCAAAAAAACCTTCTAAAAAAGTCGATTTTTTCATCGAAAAACTGTTACTTTCAACCGCGAATAACTCGAAAAATATTAGTTTTACGAAGAAAATGTAAAGAACATTTTTTTCTTAGAATTACTTTTGACATCGATTTGCATGGTTAAAATTTAATAAAAAAAGGAATGTGTGTGTACTTTGTACGCACGTAAGAAGTTATACTTCTATTATATTATTTAAACGAAATTAATATACTTTTTATTTATATTTTGTTTAAATATTAAACTAATTTATACTTACTACTTCTCAAACATTTTTATTAGAACAGTGCCAAAAATTAAAATAATAAAAGAATAAAACACACACAAACACATTAAACAAGCCACAAATGATGTCTGAACATTAATTGTCGAAAATTTTTTTAACTAAATACGTATTTTCTGAAAATACAATTATATAATAAATATACTTACAATCATAAAATGTATTAAAAAAAACAAAAAAGAAAGTTTCTATTGGGACTCGAACCAGCGCTAATAAGAGCGGTTGGTATTGGAATTCATTCGCCTTCTCCGCTTAGCCACGGACACTATGTGTCATTATTTACGAAGATCGACTAACTAAACGGATTAAACTTGTGATATTTTGATATTTTGAAAATTGATCAAATTATTTTAATTTTGAATTGAAATGATTTAGAATTGAAAAAATACAACAAAACATAGAGTAAAAAAACAATATATTAGGTGAATATTGATAGAAATTTTGATGGTAATCAAATTATATAAATAAAAGTATTACATACTATGTATTTTGGCAGATCAAATAGGTAGGTTTATACTCATGATACATTAACAATTATTACGTACCTGTTGCTTTTAAAAACTATTTAAAAGTCACTACAATATTATAAACTTTTTTGTTTCTGTCCTCACAACAATAAAACTAATATATTATACATTTGTTTACCTTTACCTTTACCTCCAAACCACAGCTGCCATATCGGATAATTTTTGACATGTCATTTGAACATCCAATCAGTACAGTTATAATGCGCATGCGCCGGGCTGATAGGTTTTAACATATAAAAAATCACCCTCTATCGCCGGTAAAGAAGTATAACTTCAAAAATTCCCGCCCCCGAGATGGGGTGGCAACCACCCCCAAGGTTTTAGCGTACAGCGGCATGATATAGACAATGATCCTTGGACTATTCCCTACCTTCTGTGAAAATTTCAAGTAAATCGATGCTGGACGAAAAAATTGCGAGCCAAAATGCTTCATTTCCTCGACTATAACCCAACATTTTGTTACTAAATCGTACGGCCCATACGGGGTGTCACAGATATCTTTATGTTTCGCACTGTATATCTTAAAAATAATATAGCCATTATAGAATAATAGTGATAATTATATAATGGTAGGGGAGCAAAGTATGCTAAATGTGCAGTCACTCGAGCGCTTTGGGGACCTATTGGGTTGTGAAGAGTAGGTCCTAAAACCAAAAAAAGTTAAGTAAAGTTTTCCATTTTAGTGGGCGCTTGCCATTTTTTAATTTAATTTTCCATTTCCAACAATCGTTTTTTCCGATTATAACGCCACCTATCCATAATTCGAAAAAATGTTTTGAATAAAAGTTACTTATTTGTACGTAAGGAATCCAAATCTGCAATAAAAAATGAGGGCTCCTATTTAAGATTTTAAAGTAAGCCCCCACCCCACATCCATGGGGGGTCGTGTTTGGTACCATTCGATAGATTTTTCAAAAATATTGAATAAGTGTATTTTACAGTTTTTCGATCTGATGTTCATTTCGCGAAATATCGCGGGATTCGTATTTAAAATATTACATTTACCCCCCACCCCTCTCCGTGGGAAGTCGTGTTTGGTATCATTCGATAGATTTTTAAAAAATATTTGGCACATATTTTTTAGATTTTCGAACTGTCGTTCATTTCGCGAAATATTCGCTTTTTTCTTGTGAAACTTTGGGACTCACCCATTTCCTTACGCCCGGCACAAATCGTGAGATTTTTGAAATATACACTCTTTTGTACTAACTTACCTTGTCTTAATCTGACAATTTCGAATTTTTTTAAGGATAGATTTTTTTTTTCGGGCCCCCCTTAACGAACTCCCCTGTGTTAAGGGCCAATATATGGTAGAGGTACATCTGCAGGGTACCAGGTTTCTCCCATATGCTAATCTGACGCGCTCGAGTAACTGCAAAAATCCCCGCTTGGGCTCCCCTACCATAACAATTAATTATTAGAATAATAAAGCCATTATATTAACTTGTTTGTTACAGGTACGACATATTTGGTCACACTGGTTTTTGGAATGCTGATGTCCAACGTGATGCTATACTTCATATCGATTCCAGCCCAGGCTTACATTGCAGGTAGCGTTACTTTAGTAATGATGATCATTTTGCCATTCCTTCCAGAAAGTCCATATTTCTATCTATTGAGGAGTGAGGTCGCGTTGGCGAAAGAGAGTTTACAAAAGTTCAGAGGAAAAGGAGAGGTCGACGACGAAATAGGAAGAATATCCAAGGGTATTATGGAAGAGGAGAAGTACGCAAAAGGAGGTCTCAAAGAACTATTCTTAAAACCACAATACCGCAATTGCTTGTTCCTTGCGCTTTCCATGACAAGTTTACAACAACTGAGTGGTATATTAGGTATACAGTCGTACTGTCAGGAAGTATTTCAAGAAACCAGCGACATTATAGATCCAAAAGTGGCAAATTTGATTTACTATCTACTGTACTTTCTAGCAACTTTGGTTGCCTTGGTTCTTATTGATATCTCAGGAAGAAAACCTTTGGTTCTCTTCTCCTCAGTTGTAGTATGTATCACATTATTTACAATAAGTGCTTACTCTTACATTAAAAACTCAACACACATAGATTTGTCTGGATATGAGTATATTCAGATAGTAGCTATACTAGTTTATATATGCGCCTATAGCATAGGATTAAATTGTGTTCCTATATTAGTTAGTAGTGAGATATTCCCCTCTCACATCAAAAGTAAGGCCTTCTGCGTCATCAACTTGTGCTACAGCGTCGTTTCAACCAGCGTTGTTAAATATTTTAGCTGGAGTGCTAGTACTTTCAGCCTAGCGGTACCGTTCTTCACGTTTGCTATCTTCAGTTTTGCTAGTGTAATTATCCTTTCTATATTTCTACCAGAAACCAAGGGCAAAACCTTGGAAGATGTACAACTGCAGATGAGATCGAATAAATTAAAGAAACTTGAGAAAAATAATTATGTTATATAATTGAGAAATTTCAGTAGAAAGTATCTGAAATGAGGACCAAGTTGAGTGTTCAGAAGTACTTTTGATTAATACTCACATCACATCGTTAACGTATCATCATCTACATTCAGTTAGTTGCGTCCCACACACTTTTCTTTGTCTATTTTCATTTCAGTTTGTCACCTTCGCGATGATGCTTTACATCTCAATGTTATTCCATGCATAGAAATTTTTCTTTGTTCTATTTATAACTTTTTTGCATTTTTAGTAAAGTCACTACTAGATATTTTCTTCTGTGTTTTGTTCAGTTTTTGTTTGTTTCAATTTTCTGTGAGTATTTTTCGTTCTATTTTATTTCTGGTAGGTATCTAAATAAATTTTCTCTTGTCTATTTAGTTTAGGACAAGTTTTTACTGTGTACACATGTACAGTAGCACGTATACAAAACAATCCAACTGATATCGAAGTAAAGGAGTTTTTTGAAAATAGAAGTCTACCAATCTCCCATATAGGAACATATACCTGGGATTAGTTGTAATTGGTTAGGTATTAAGGTAATAAAGGACGAGCATTCTTTCTGATATAGGTACGAAGTTATTAACGTGTTTGGCATGTTTCTTGGTTTAAGATTATACCTACTCCATTTTCGTGTCTTCCATTGAGGTTATCTGAATAATATACATATATGTAATCGTCACTGATTTTACATTCACAGAGTTCGTCCATCTCATTTCACTTATTCCCACCATGTCTATTGTTAGTCTATCCATCTCCTTGATTGCAATATGAGTCTTACCTACATCGTACAATGTTTTAACATTCCATGTACAGATCGTGAGATTTTTATTTATACTAGATAGGCAAAGGATTTCGTCTGTTGGCGACAGAAAAGGCCTTGGTGTCTTGTGATTGTCCTTTACTGCCAGATATTGTTATCTGAATCAAATGATTTATGAAATATGCTTGAAGAAATAGCAAAGTGGAAAAAGTAGTTACGGAACAGTAATTCAAAACATAGAAATAGATTCAATGAAAGCAAATTATCGAAACATCAAGAGGAACGATATAAAAGCATAATTCTTGAAAAAAAAAAATCAATAACAACAATCTGTATTTTTTGTTAAATAAATCTACAAAATACAGACAAATCAAAATAAAGTGTGGAATATTGTAGGAAATTATTTATAGCGTAAACAATAAGATAACTAAGTAACGGTCATAGAGAGGAGTGATATACCAAAAAATTTTAGTCAAATTATTAAATATATTATGCAGACACGATATATTAAATAATAATTCTACAAAGATCGTTTTACACCTAAAAGTCTGGGGATATTTTTTAAGTCTGCTCGTATGGAGAAGATTTTAAACACACATGTCTACCTTTGATTTGAATTTGCCTGTAGAAATATGGTTTATATATGTATATATTATGTATAAGGTATATTGTTAATAATTGTTATTTTAGATCATTTTTATTTATCATGTTATGCATTTCAAATTTTTATCAAATGAGATTTTACATAATTTTTTTTATTTTACATTCAAAAGTTTTTCATAATATGTATTTTTTATAATTGTCCATCTTACATTTTTTTTATATTAAATTTACTGTTTAAAATAGTTTTATGGATAAAAGACTGTGAACCTGTGATTATTGAATAATGTTTGTTTAATAAAAATTTTAAACTCACCCAATGGACTTTTGAATCTTTATTTTAGCCTTGAAGTTGGTTCCATATCTATGCGAGCAGATGTAGAAACATTCGTCTATTATACTCTAATTATTTTGATAAAATCCTGGGGCAAAAAGGCGGAAACCATGGAAAACCAGCAGGAATTTTAAGAGTAGAAAAGCTGTAAGAAATGGAGAAGAGCTAAAAATACAGAAAAACCTGCCAAGAAGTAGAGGACGACCACGGAAAAGATGGATTGATGATGTAGCAGTGGCGGATCCAGCAAGATCCAGCACTGTCAAGAGGAGAGGCCGATTGGCTAAATTTCTATGAAAAATAAATGAATAAATGAATCTTTAAAATGGGGTAAACACTTCTGTTATATGTAGGCATATGAATTTATTAAAAATTCTTAAAATTTATCCACAAGGGAGTGGAAGTACAAAACGTTTTCAGTCAAACTGACCATCAGTGTAAACCTGGAAAAAAGTGAACCATTAAGATTAAAAAGCAAAAGGGTGAAATTTTGACAGTTGAAAAAATAAGAAAGTGTGTACAAGTAATTGTAACTAGCCACTTCAATAGGTGTAAAAACCTCTAAATTACATTATTGTTGCATTCTATATTAAAAAGTAGTCGACATACAGTCGATGTCTTAAGATTTTAAAGATCACATGTGAATGTATTTCATCCTTTCTCGAAAATTGCACAAGGTAATTGTGTTCTAGTGAGAGGTTAACGACCAACTGAATATTAGACAGTTTGGTGCCAGAAATGTATGACAATATGTCATCCACCTAACTTCCTTTGACATCTTGTCATACATTTCTGGCACCAAACTGTCTAATATTTAGTTGGTCGTTAACCTCTCACTAGAACACAAGTACCTTGTGCAATTTTCGAGCAAGGATGAAATACATTCACATGTGATCTTTAAAATCTTAAGACATCGACTGTATGTCGACTACTTTTTAATATAGAATGTAACAATAATGTAATTTAGAGGTTTTTACACCTATTACCCTAAAACCCATTTGCTTTTTAATCTTAGTGGTTCACTTATTTCCAGGTTTACACTGATGATGGTCAGTTTGACTGTTTTGTATTTCCACTCCCTTGTGGATAAATTTTAAGAATTTTTAATAAATTCATATGCCTACATAAAACAGAAGTGTTTACTTCATTCCACGTTGGAATAAATGAATGTTTTTATAATCTTTATATACAACTTGGTTTGAAAGGGGGGACCGATTGCCCCCAATGCCCTCCCCTGGATCCGCCACTGTGATGTAGAAGAAGACCTAAATATTCTAGGGGTCAGAAGATGGAGGGAAGTTGACAGGAATCGACAGGAGTGGCGATGAAAACCTGCCATATCCAGGTCAATGTGGCAACAGACCGATCCGGATACTAAGACCATTTTTTTTATAGTCTCTGAAACGTTTTCTCCTTCATACATTCCAGTAATCAACGCCATCAATAACTTTTGTCGATAGACGCATTTTATAGATTATATACTACATTATTTCGCCCTCTTTTAGTTCTCCTTGTTTGGGTTGAGAGGGTGCGTTGTCCAACAGCAGGACTGCCTTTCTCAGTAGATCCGGACAGCAGAACTGTCCGGATATGGCAGGTTGTACTGTACATAGAAAAATAATTGGAAAAAGAAAATTTCTCAGGAAATGAAGGAAGTATCGAAAAAATATGGCAATAAACTGAGGAGAATATAAAAAGAACATCCAGAGATGTTAACCACAGGTGGTGTGCACATACATGTAAAAATATTTTGAAAAACATTATTTTATTCATGAAAACTGAAAAAGATGATTTCTTGTCATTGAATGTACATATTTAAGGTACTAGTACACTTTAGAAGACCAAAAATAATCATTCTTTTTAAGAATTTTTTTCTCAGAACCTTTATTAAAAATTAACACAAAACTTTTTACATATTAATATCTAACTCTTAGAGAGTACAAAAAATATATCTCTTTTCATGTATGCACTTACACTAATATTGTAGAGGGCGCAAAAGTTGAGGCTTCGAAAATGATGGCTGACAGTTAATCTCAGGATTGGGATATCTGAAACAAAAAAATCGTACTGCATTTGAAAAAGGAAGGTTTCTTACGTGACAATTTACCATAATTTGACCAAAAAATAAAAAATTAATATTTTTTAACCATGAAAAACTGAAGAAAAACAGGTGATTTTTTCACAAAATTTTTTCAAATTTCCATAAAATCTTATTTTGGCAGAATTTTTCACTAACAGTGGTAAATTATCACGTAAGAAACCTTCCTTTTTCAAATGCCGTACGATTTTTTTATTTCAGAGATCCCAATCCTGAGATTAACTGTCCGCCATCAGAACTATTTTTTTTTTCGAGGCCTCGACTTTGGCGCGCTCTACAATATTAGTAAACGTGCATAAGTGAAAGAAGATATATTTTTTGTATTCTCTAAGAGTTAGATATTAATATGTAAAAGGTTTTATGTTCATTTTTAATAAAGAATATGAGAAAAAAAAATCTTGAAAAATGCTTATTTTTGGTCTTCTAAAGTGTACTAGTACACTTCGCGTCAAAAAAAAACTGATACAACTCTTATAACCGAAAATCGTGTTTTTCAAGTTGTGTAAGTTGATCTTGTCACAAGTGTTATTCTAATTTCTAGGGCAACTTTGCCAGTTCAACGAAAATATTATATCAAACTAGGTAACAACAGGGCTGTGTGACAGACCGCATTTTTTAATATACTAAAAACTAAAACAATAATAATTGGAATTTTCCGTCATCTCAATTAAGTATCCATACATTGATTTGTGTTTTATTATAATTTATGAAAATATTTCAATTCAAAAATATTGATAGATAATAAATCTTGACATGACTTTAAATTATTATGTTTAATGTCAAATCGAGAGGTGTGATTGGTTTCTAGTAAATTGTAGGACAAAACTGCATTAAGTTGTGTAGAATAAATAAAACACACTGGAAAAATTAAAAATTTAATTTGGAATTAATACAAAATGAATAACTTTTACAGTGAACAAGTGTTGAATTTAAATATATGTATTACAATTCAAAATATACATTTTAAACGTTATTTTTTCGTATTAAGATTTAGTGCTATTCCGTTATCTGTGATGGCAACAAAGACGTGATTCACGAACAATAATTGTCAGTCTGAACACAGGTTTACATTGGGAAAAAAAGTGTACTAGTTTTATATGACGTGAAGTGTACCTTAATTTCCGCTAATGGACTTATGACTAAATCATGCTTCAATTTTAAGCACTGTGGATGACAATTTGGATATATAAGGCTTTTCCTGTTAACATATTGATGTTTGTGAATTTAATGGTATTAAAACATCGAAATTGACAAAAATGGAGTTTCCCAGTATGCCCACGATATGTTTTTTATTGTCTATTCAGAGTATAAGTCTTAGGATCAGACATCCGCACACAATGTGTTAATGAAATCCCACAATAATTATCACCTTTAAAAAAAAATGTTAAAATATAATGTGATAGTATGTATAATAACGTAATAAAAAG
Organism: Diabrotica virgifera virgifera; assembly: GCF_917563875.1. Lineage (NCBI taxonomy): Eukaryota > Metazoa > Arthropoda > Insecta > Coleoptera > Chrysomelidae > Diabrotica > Diabrotica virgifera. The sequence goes on along the minus strand of NC_065445.1, from coordinate 272,318,095 downwards.
ACACAGCTCAATGGCATGCTCATTTAGTACGGTTGCTAACAAAAAATTTAAATAGAGAAGTCATTGAGAACAAGAGAAATATAAGGTAAACCAACATAATAAAAAAAACATTAAATTAGGGACTTAAAGCCTGTTATTCTCATTAGAAGATACATACAATACAAAGGTACTTATAATATTCTGTTTAAATTAAAATATATCACTAACACTTCTTACACTTAATTATTTTACCATGGTCTAACTTTGGACTGTGTTGCATGGGTAAGAATCCATGTATTCTTGGGATCTTTGGCCATCGACATCTGTTTGTGTCTCGGATGTGTTTTACAAAGGTTGTACATTCTTTGTTCCCTCATGACCATGAAACAATCTTTGCACCTTCTTTTCACTCTTCCAACTATTTTAAAGCCACACGAAGGAACTACATTTAAAGATACTGGTTTTAAAAATGTACTTTGTATTATACTTGATGCAATTGGTGTACTAAGCTGAGAAAAGGAGGCTTTTGTGAAGGAGGGTATCCTTTTAGAAAGCGTAATAACAGAGTTTACCAAAATCGGAAACATTTTATTTCTGAAATAAATAAAAAAGAAATGATGTAGTTAACTAAAATGTTTAAAGAATTTAAACGTACCTATTTAGTGTTCAAATTGTTATAAAATTAGTTTGAATTCATAACTGATTGTACATAACCACACTTTTCTATTTATTCACATCCAATTTCACATCACTGTGATGTGATGTGTCAAAATGGTTCACTTACAGATATGCAACTTGAATTACAAATTGGATCGAATATACAGGGTATTTACAAATTTTTTTTCATAAAAACTTGTAGAGCGTTTTGTTAAAATATAAGTGATCTAAAGCTTTTCTAAAAACGGTTCTCGGCTGTGAATTATAAATCAGGCTTTTTCTGCATCAGCATTACAATTTAGATGAACATTGATGTTTATTTGGGTTTATATGCCTGCGGACACTGTGTAGATGAACATTGTTAGATATTTATACAAAAGCGCATATAACTCTGATTCTACTTAACCAATCTTTGAAAATTTAGTCTTGTTAAAAAAGGTTCTTTTCCAGCAATTTTGACGAAATCTAATACGTGAAATTTACTCCAGAGGACGTCAGTTTTTGTCAAATTTTCTTTGGAAAATATTAAATGAATGTATTTAGGACCAGAAAGTTATAATAGAACTTTCCTCCATCGCAATAGTCACTACCACTACATAGTAACGGTGGTCCTGCATTTCAGCAGTATTTTCTATAATATATATTATTATAAAATTTATGAGTATTATAAAATGTACAATATTTTTCATCATATCCTTTGTTTTTATTCCCTACGATGGTTCCATCTTGCCTAATTACATTCCTGCTTAACTGTTTATTATCTTCTTCAGCCTGTTTGCATCCACTCCTGGAGTAAGGCCTCCCGATGAATTCTCCACTAGTTTTCCCCTAACTTTTGCTTTAATGTCGTCTAACGTGAAATTCACACTGGGATTGCAGTACGGTTAAGATAGGAATGCGCATTCAGTTTGCCACAGTTCCTGTGCGACGCTCTTGAGAGAGCAATCAACAACTGGTGAAGACCGACAACCCTGTGCGCTTATTCCCCATTAGAAATGTATTGCCCTATCTTAGCCGTACTGCATTCTCGGTGTGAATTTTTCAATAGTCATCGTTTTTGTGGCCTTCCTCTACTATGACTGTGTTTGCGTGGTCTCCAATGTATAATTTTTCTCGGCCACCTGTCGTTGTTTTGCCGTGCCCTACCCAGTTCCATTTCATTTACTGTTCATTATAATTTGGTCTAAATATTATTTAGATTTTTATTTATTTATTTATTTATTAACGGGATACCACCCAATTCAATATATACACAAAATATTATAATTATCTAGTGATACGATAAATATAAAGATATAGTAAATATGTATGACAAAAATTGGCGATGCAGATATATAGAAAAAACAAATATTAAAATAATACAAAGTAAATAACAAATATAAATCACATAAGATTACAAATATTTTTTTAAACACTGTCTACAAACATTTTCCGAAGCGCACAGCAACAAATCAAGGTCTATTCTATTTCTATCTAGAATGATTCTACTCAGCGGAGAATGCCTACCAAAGTTGCAGCGATGAAATTTAATTGCAAAATTTTGGGATGTTCTAGTAACTCTAGAGGGAACATTAAAGTCAATTAGAGACAGTAAATCATTGCAATTAATTTTTGAATTCAGTAGTTTATGAAGAAACAAAACATCAGCATACATCCGTCTGGAAGATAGCCTAGGAAGGTTTAGTTTATTTCTAATTTCTGAGTAGGAATGGTCACTTAAAGGTTTGTGTAATTTAAAACTTAAGTACCTAATGAATTTATTTTGGACTTTTTCAAGCTTGGCTATATGGACTTCATAAGTGGGTGACCAAACAACTGAGCAATACTCAAGAACAGATCTAACTAGGGAAATGTAAATCAGTCTGATGGAATTAATTTTATGCAAACATCTAGAAGTTCTAATTTTAAATGCCTGGTTATTCACATAATCAAAATGAGCGCAAAAATTTAGTTTGGAATCTAATTGAACACCTAGATCTCTTACAGTTGATACAGCCTTCAGTGGTTCTTCAGCTAATTTGTAATTATAAAAAAGGTTGTTAATTCTTCTATCTTCTACAGAAACTAATAAAATGACATTTTCCAACATTAATGCTCATTTGGTTCCAATTGCACCATGCCATAATTTTGTTAATATCATTTTGAAGTTTTTCACAATCTGTGACGGATTCGATAATTCTATAGATTTTTAAATCATCAGCAAATAGCAGAAATTTAGAGTGAATTTGAGATTTAATGTCATTAACAAATATATTAAAAAGGAAAGGCCCTAAGTGGCTTCCTTGTGGAACGCCAGATGTTACGGAAATTTCACTAGATTGAAAGTATTTAATTTTAACAAGTTGTATTCTGCTAGTTAGGTAACTACATAACCAGTTATACAGATTGCCCGTAAATCCAATAGCTTTAAGCTTGCTACACAACAATTTATGATTCACAGTGTCAAAAGCTTTGGAGAAATCTGTATAAATAGCATCCACCTGTAGTCTCCTTTCCAAAGCATCAGATATGTATTGCGTGAAAAGTAAAAGATTTGTAGAAGTTGATCTACCTGAAAGAAAACCATGTTGCTCTTCAATTAGTACATTGCATAAAGGTGTTTTAATAGAGTCCCATATTATACTCTCTAGAATTTTAGGAATAGTAGAAAGAATGCTATTGGTCTGTAGTTAGCTATATTACTGCTGTCACCTGATTTATGAATAGGAACAATAAAACTAGATTTCCACAAACTTGGACAAATACCTGAATCAAGTGAATGAGAAAACAGAAAATATAAGGAACGGGTTAAAGTACATCTACAATTTTTTAATAGTATAGGTGGAATTCCATCTGGTCCAGAGCCTTTAAAAATGTCTAAATTGGCTAATTTTTCAAATATGATTTCAATAGGTACATTACAAGAATTTAGACTCACTGTTTTTTCATATTCTAAGGTGGGCTGTATTAAATCATCATTTACTCTGTAAATATTTTGAAAGCATTGCGCAAAATTATTAACGATATCCGCACCATTATTAAGCAGAGTGTTTCCAAGAAACATAGTGTTTGGTAGACCATTATTTTTGCGTTTGCTGTTAACAAAATTCCAAAAGTGCTTGTATTATAATTGGGTCCACCGTCCGTTATTCATTCTGGATACATGGCCCGCTCAGTTTCACTTCAACAATGCCATGTGCTCCATGATATCTGTGACCCCTGACCTTATTTCCTCGTTCCTAATCCTGTCTCTGAGAATCAGCCCAAGTCACGGGTGTTCCATTCTTCTTTGGGCCACTCGGAGTTTGGCTAATGTGGCCTGGATTAAGAAAGTATTTTCGTCGCCGTAAGTCATGATGGAAGCGCACTTGGCTTGAAAGTCTTCTTTTTGAAAATAACTCGAGATGTTGCTCTTGAAGATGTCGGATAGACCCATATGCGGCCCATGCCAAAGTGATTCTTTCTTTGCAGTTTGGTTGTACCCATGATACTATAAATAACAAGATAATATATTGCGCATCTCGAAGAGAAGGGAGTCGTGACGAAACTGGAGACCCAAGTTCGTAATGTCCGATTAGTTTGAATTGCTCGCGGTTGTATAGTCCAGTGTGTATGGTCGCCCCCGTTAGGTAAATTATTCCGATTCGATTTTTTTGCACAAACTTACTAAAAAAAGAGTTCCTTATAACAAATACGCAGGGTGCCGCGGTCAGAAAATTGTTTAAACAACTTTTTTAAACAAATTCAAAAAATTAATTTTTTCAATTCGTTCAATTTTTTTACATAAACGCGAAAATCGCCATTTTCAAGACTTAATAACTCATTTAATAGTTATTTATGATATAAGTGTTAAAAGTACAATTTTAAGGCACGCATGTCAAGGTTTTCGCTTCGCTTCCGTGCTCCGTGTAATAGGGCTTTTCATCGATTGTCATTTGTTTCGAGCTTCTGTCATTATTAGGGAGCGGATTTTATGCTAAATGCATATTGCATGCATATTTCGCATATTTGAGAACTTTACTAAATTTTGCATATTTTTAAAGAAACATGCATATTTTGTGCCTATTTAAAAACATATAAGCCCAAAAAAAAAATTTTAATATTTTAATTCGACACAAAAAATTTCCCCGTACAAGCTGTCGTATCTATTAATTCGAGAACTATCTGAAGAGAGACGGATCATTCACTGCCTTTTCATTTTTTCTTAGAAAATACCCGATCTTTACACAAAGTACTTATAGTGCTTATGGTATGCCGTTATAAAATGATTGTAAGATGTTAAAATGATGGAGGATGGTTTACCGGGAAATCCGAATTTTATTTACTTTTATTATATTTAGTAGGTACCTATAATTCTGGTGATTCTTTTAAATCCCCTATTGTTAAGAGAATTTACACCTTTAACCATAGTTTTACAATTTTCTGACGGAAATTGAAATATTTATGCTTTAGATCAGATCCCGTAAATCAGTAAAATTATTTACCTTTAGTCGGTCAATGCGAATGTTTAATTTTTGTTTAATACTTCTGTTTGTGAATAGTGCAATATGCCGAAAGAATCTAGCCTGGTTTATTCCTGGATCAGAACCTATCCCGAGCTTCATTACAGCAATGGAAACTTATTCTGCAAAGCATGTAGTAAAATGGTGAGTTTTAAGATTGCTTTCTTCCTCTTTGTTCTTTAATACATGCCTAATATTTGGCTGCTTGCTCATTAAAGTTTACTTACTTACTTAGTCCTAAGCCTTTCTACCTTTAAGGCTGGGGGGAGTTTAATTTGGCATTGTAGCCTCCATGTTAACCGATCTTTTGTTTTTCCCCTGCACTCTCGTTTCGAACATTCGTTTTTTTAGTCTCACGTTCGACATTCTACACACGTGCCCGAACTATCTAAGTTGTCCATATACAATTTTTTCGTTGATTGGTTCTAGTTTTAGGGTTTTGTCTGATTGTTTCGTTTTGTACTTTGTCTGTCCTCTTTCTGTTTGCTATTTTCCTCAGGAATCTCATTTCCATAGCATTGACTCTGGATTTTTGTCTCCCCGTTAATGTCCATGTCTCGCTGCTATATATGATTGTTGGTCTAACTACTGATCTAAGGACTACCGTTTTTACTTTCCCCGGTATCTCTTTTTCCACAAAAATTTGGAAAAACACATTGTAGAGAATTATAATTATAAAAAAAGATATATATACTTATATTGTTGTTTTATTTTAAATAGGTAACTACTGGTATCAGTTTTTGTAAAAGATGTGAATAAATTGCATATATAAAAAAATAATGATTTTATTTGAAAGATAATAAATAAGATTGGCGCCCCTCCCTATAAAAGAACCCCCTAGAATAGAATAGAACAGAAAATTTGTGGTTTCCGAAATGCGCATCTTTTGAATTTTTGTGCATATCTTGCGCATATTTCGTAATTTTTTACTGCATATATATGCGCATATTTCCTCAAAATTGATCGCATATAAATCCGCTCCCTAGTCATTATGTTGTATAATCTGTGTATAATATTAATATACATGGATTATACTACATATGACAGAAGCTCGAAACAAATGACTGTGAATCAAAAGCCCTATTCGCTTCGCTCATTCTGCAATTCACATGAGTGCCTTAAAAATGTACTTTTAACACGTATATCATATGTACAATATTCTTTCTACAAACGTGTTAAAAATGTTTAATTTAAAGTTAAAAAAAGGTTAAATCTAGTTTAAATTAAATTTTAAAAAACCTTTAATTCATTGAAAGGAGATAGTTTTAAATTGCATCGTATATTACGGACCTTAGCAACAATTGCTGACTTAATTGTTAACGGAAGGTTTGAAGCATCTGTCAGACGTCTGTTAGTTTTTTAAAACGCGGTTGTGGATTTTTCGTTAAAATGAATGAAGAAATTGATTTTTCAAATTGCGCAAATTGTACTACGTGTTAATAAATGAAATATAAATATTTTGACGTTTGCTGTCAAAATTTGACATTTCACTTTTAACTACAGTGTCTTAAAAATTTTAAAGCACCCGGTGCTTTAAAGTGATATTTTTAAGGCTCCTATGGAGTGGTAGAAATTGCATTTTTAACACGTTTGTAGAAAACAATTGTTACTATGAAAATTATAAGTGACCAAATCAAAGTTTAAAGTCCACCCTACAAGATCCTGAAGGATTTTTGAAGTTATACTTCTTTACGGGCGTAATGACGGTGAAATTTTATATGGGGAAACCTAGCGACCGGGCGCATGCGCATTATAACTTTGTTCTGATTGGATGTTCAAATGACATGACAAAAATTATCCAATATGGCAGCTGTGGCACAGCTGTGGGACTGCGTTTGGTTATAATGTATGCTTGTTGCGTTTTAAAATTTGTAGGAAGAGAAACAACAAACAAAAAGTTAGTTAATGGTTATACTGCCTTTTTAAATAGTTTTCATATTATATTTTTGGACTTATTTACATAGAAGAGATGATTGTTTCATGCCAATGTGAAAGCTCATCAAACTGTGCCTAGTATGAGTGCCGCAGATCTCGCTTATTCAAAGCTAAAGAATCTTTCACTGGTAAGTGTTTTATAAATAGTTGATCAAATTTTGTTATGATATTTGAACATAGCCACTTTGCACGACGCAAGTGATTGCGAAATTTATTAGTCGTTATACGGGCTCCGATACCTACCTTGAACCTACCAAAATACATAAGTAGTATGTAATACTTTTATTTACATAATTTATATTTATATTTACATAATATATTGTCTTCTTACTCTATGTTTTGTTGTATTTTTTCAATTCTAAATCATTTCAATTCAAAATCAAAATAATTTAATTTACATAAGTTAAAAATGTCAAAAGGTTAATCTGTTTAGTTAGACGATCTTCGCACATAATGACAAGCTGTCTCTGTGGCGCAGTTTTAATACGAGAGAATCCCAATACAACGCAAATACCAGCCGCGTGGTAAGTTGGTTCGAATCCCAATAGAAACTTTTATTTTTTTATTTTTTTTTTATACATTTTATGATTGTAAGTATATTTATTATATAATTTTATTTTCAGAAAATACGTATTTAGTTAAAAAAATTTCCGACAATTAATGTTCAGAAATCATTTGTGGCATTTTTAGTGTGTTTGTGTGTGTTTTATTTTTTTATTATTTTAATTTTTGGCACTGTTTTAATAAAAATGTTTGAGAAGTAGTAAGTATAAATTAATTTAATATTTAAATAAAATATAAATAAAAAGTATATTAATTTCGTTTATAATCATATAATCATATAATAGAAGTATAACTTCTTACGTGCGTACAAAGTACACACACATTCTTTTTTGTCATTATTTTATTACTAAGCTGTTATTTTTAATGATTAACAATGAGGGCTAACTGCGTATAGGCGGCCGTCAATAATGAGTGCGAAAGAGATCCACCATTCCGGCCGTCTAATGGTGCATCTCACCTGTACTCACATTGACGGCGGCCTCACTTAGCGCTCATGGTTAACAATTAAAAATGACAGCTCAGTAATAAAATAATGACAAAATTTCTTCAGAATCCTGTAGTAGGGGCTTTCAACTTTGATTCAGTCACTTCTTTTCTTGACTTTCATAATAATAGTTTTTAACCGAGTTATTAAGCCTTGAAAATGGCCATTTTTGCGTTTTTCAAATTTTAAATCGAGTACATATATCTCAACAACAGTCAATTTTAGAGAAAAATTACAAGAGACCTTTTTGGCTCATAATGACCAAAAGAACCTAAAAAAATTATACAAAGTGAAAAATTGATTTTTTGAACAATTTTCCGACCGCGGCACCTCCCTGCACTTCCTGTATTTGTTATAAGGAACTCATTTTAAGTAAGTTTGTGCAAAAAAATCGAATCGGAATATGTTACCTAACGGAGGCGATGATACAGCCTGAACTATAAGCTAACAACAAGAATTCAAGTTCCGGTCTCCAGTTACGTCATGCGATGCGCGAACTCTGACGTATTTGCGCTACGGGAAGCTACTATCTTATAGTATCATGGTTGTACCTATGGTTTGTTTTTAAACCAGGAGTGATTCAAATTTCCCGCGCTGTATTGCTTGTTTGTAATTGGTCCAAACGCAGGCAAGTTTACTCCACTGTTATAAAATTTTGACATTAATCACGTTTTATCAAATGTTGACACTTTTGGCATTTCAAAGGTTAATTAAGTTATATCGGCGATTTTTTGTGTTTTCTGCGTTATTGCTTTAATTTTTAGTTTTTTAGTCTGCTTTTATATAAAAATTAATTGTTTTTAGAACTCTTTAGCGACGTATTAATATATTATTTATTGATTACCGTTGAGTGCCGACATGATCAACCAAAAAAGATTTGGTGATTTTTCTAGTGACTTTCTTGGGTGTGAATCTGTCTTTTTAGTTTACTCCTCTTGGTTAAAAAATAAACCATAGTAATTTTGATTTCATGATCTAAGTATTTATATTTATGAACTAATGCTATTTCATTCCAGTCGACTTTTGAATTTTCTCTTGGTACCAGACTTGACATGTATGGTCTTCATAAAATTTATGTTCAAACCAACTTCCTTACAGGCGGTATGCAACTCAGTAAGCATAGTTCCAATCTCTTATCTGTTGTCAGAACTACGCAAATCGTAGATGGGAGAGCATTTCGCACCACTCAAAATGTTTGAAATCATGTTCCAGTACTGCAGTAAAGAGTTTGAGAGATAACATGTCTCCTTGTTCGATTCCTCTTTTGATTTTTATAGATTTCGTATCTTTGTGTAATTTTACAATTATTTTACAAAATTAATTTGAGAAATTTTAATTTTTATTTGCATTGTATGTTTTCAAGTAGTTTGGAGTACCGAGAATCTATAAGCCTTTCATTTCCCGCTTCTACTGTCTCATTACGGTGTTAATTTCTATCCGTAACATTATTTCCTAATTTAAAAAATCTTCTGTTAAACCTTTTCATCTACAATGCCTAGTTTTTTCACAATATAGAAAGTAATGAAAAATGCTTTTTTTGCAATGTTATAAAAAACCATGACACAGTAAAAATTCCGATACTCACGACATTGTATTTACTTCCACAGACATTCGTTATACAGTGAGCACGTAAAGGTTGGAATAAATTCATTTTCTCGAGAATAGACGATTTTGGAAAAAATCCTGAAATAGGTCAATTTTCATTTTTAAATTACGACGTTTTGGCATATATCTTATACTAGTGACGTCACACATCTGGGCGTGATGACGTCATCGATGAGTTTTTTAAATGAAAATAGGGATCGTCTGATAGCTCATTTGAAAGGTAATTCAATTCTCTATTCAGTAATATAAACATTAACATAATTATTTATACAGGGTGTCCAAAAATTTTTTTTAATTAAATTTATTGACAAAAAGAAGAATGTGTGTAATTTATTTAATTCAAAATACATTTTACTGCTATCAGAAAAAATAAATATTTTTTTGATTAAATTCAATATTAAAGCAGCCACCCACAAGCCTCGTGGCAGTTTGAACATTTAATTTAAGCGTAAAGCCATGATTATTTTTCAAATAAACATTTTTTACTGTTTTCTAAGAGCAGTAAAATGTATTTTGAATTAAATAAATTACATACATTCTTCTTTTTATGTCAATAAATTTATTCCAAAAAAAATTTTTTTTGGACTCCCTCTATAAATAATTATATTAATGTTATCACACGATTAATGAGCTATCACACGACCCCTATTCTCATTTAAAAAAATCATCAATGACGTCATCACGCCCAGATGGGTGACGTCACTAGTATGATATATATGCCAAAAAGTCGCAGTTTAAAAATAAAAATTAACCTGTTTCAGGATTTTTTTCCAAAATCGTCCATTCTCGAGAACATGAATTTATTCCAACCTTTATGTGCTCACTATATAAATGATATAAATGCTTCGTTTTCTGGGGAAATAGGAAAAAAGGTAGTTCGAAGGGATTGTATGACCAATTCGTAAATAAATATAGAAAAAATTCTTTATTTTTATCATGTTACATTACTTAAAAATGATGAACTGACGCACCAAGTGATACTGAAATGCCATCACTTTTCATCAGTCTTGAGCTGAAAGGTCTGCTGACGCGCACTAGAACAGACACTATTTACAAGCGTTCATTTTGCTATTTTATATCACCAAACGGTTCCGGAGTTCCTTTATTTGCACTGCACAGATAGATGATCACTCAGTATCAGTTAATCTGAAAGTTATTATGACAAATTCTCATGTTGGATGATGATTCTTGACTTGATTTTTTAAAATATACCTGAGACCGGCCACGTATGTATGTAATATATTTTTTAATAATTAATCAAACATAATTTAAAACGAGTTTTTTTTGTAAATTTTGAATAAAAATCAACATGAAAATTTTTTTATGATGATGTAGATCTCTCTTTGGTGTTTCTAAACAGCCAAGAAGAATCTAAAACAAAAAAATTAAATTACAAACAAATTATGATGCATAATAGTCAGATATGAGGAAAGGAAATTTATATTTGCTTCCTCTTTTATTTAAACAAGGATACTGGGTTAATAACTATATTTTTTGACAAATACAAGCCGTTAGATACAACTATTACTCACATTTTTTCTTTTGGAACACCCTGTATTTTATGGAATTAAAACTTAAAAGAAGTTTACCACATCATTTATACAGGGTGAATTTTAGTGCGACGTTAGTCTATAATTCCATTATGGTACAGAATATACAAGGTGTTTAATTGGAAAACGGAAATACTTGAATGGTGAGTAGAGGTCACCGATGCGGTTCTAGATATGCTACATTTATTGTTCACCGATTTTTAAAACTGTTACTAAGAATTTTATCGATTTTGCCCATTTCTATTTGAACCCATAACTTTAAAACCACCTTGTATATTTTTTGATATTTGTTACACATATGTCTCATTTAAAAACCAAAACAACCAACCAGTAATCACAAGAAAAATCCAGGTCCGGACTAAAAAAAATTATAAATTCATTGTGACCTTGAAACAACACCCTGTATATCGAAATTTTCAAAATCCATTTGCATATTTGAAAAGAGCACAAAAAATTAAGTGTAATGGTTTGCTTAAATTTTTTGGCCAGACAATTTAATCACTTTAATTTTGAAATTCTATTGAAATTTTTAAGAATTCTGAGATAAAGCACATATTATTAACTTTTAATAATAAATTATTAAAGTTAATGAAAAAATACTCATTTCAAAAATATTCAATCCTTATTCGATATATTCCCAATATTCGATCCCTCAAAAATCCAGGTCGGGATTAACAAAAAAATATAAAGCAATTGTTACCTTGAAACAACACCCTGTGTATTGATTTTTTCAATATACGATTGCACATGTGAAGAGAGTACAAAAAACTATGTTTAATGACCTGCTTCAAATTTCGACATAATTTCAAAATTAAAGCTATTAATCTGGTAAAAAAATTGAAGCAAACCATTAAACTTAATTTTTTGAACACTTTTCAACTGTACAAACGGATTTTAAAAATTTCAATAGGTATACAGGGCGTTGTTTCAAAGTCACAATTATTGTTTTGTTAATCCGACCCTGGATTTTTGTTGTGATTTGTAATTGGGTCGTTTGAATGTCGTAACAAGTATTGATTATTTTTAAAATGAATATTTATCTAACTTTAATGATTTATTATTAAAAGTGCCTTAAAAATCTTTTATATTTTTAATTTCAGACTTCTTAAAAATGTCAATATAATTTCAAAATTAAAGTGATTATAAATTGTCTGGCCAAAAAACTGAAGTGAACCATTACACTTAATTTTTTGTACTCTTTTAAAATATGCAAACGTAATTTGAAAATTTCAATATACAGGGTGTTGTTTCAAGGTCACAATGAATTTATATTTTTTTTTTAGTCCGGACCTGGATTTTTCTTGTGGTTACTAGTTTGGTGGTTTGGTTTCTAAATGAGACACATGTGTGCCAAATATCAAAAAAATGTACAAGATGGTTCTAAAGTTATGGGGTCCAGATAGAAATGGGTAAAAAAAGATAAAATACTCAGTAACTCGGTTATAAAAATCGGTGAGAAATAAAATGTAGTATATCAAGAACCGCATCAGTGATCTCTATTCACCATTCAAGTATTTCCGTTTCCCAATGAAACGCCCTGTATAAAAAAGTTATTTGGAAAAAATATAGGCGATGATATTCTCCAAGCTTGAATATTATGCAGAATTCTACAGGGTGTTTAATAACTACGTGATAAAGTACACACGAAATTTGAGCAAGCACTTTAAAAGTAAAATTCTGATCATTTTGAAAGAACATGTTTGAGACAAGTTGAAAATATTTAGAACTACAAAAAATAACACACTTTTAAAATGATAATGTTATTTTAGATGGAATTTTTCGATAAAATTTGACAAAAGCATAAGAGAACATTTAAGGGAGACTACGTTCAGAAATAAATCGCCAGTTTTCAAAAAATTTCCTTTTCCTTTTGAAGGCTAAGTACTTATCGGACTGCCCTATTGTGCGTCCCACCTTGACTTTACAGTACAGGTTCTTATGACCAACAGTGATGCCAAATTTTATCAGAAACAGGTTTTAAGCAAACATACTTTTTTCTATAGGACAACTATTAATAACTTAGGAATTAATATTATTGACATTTTGTGGCTGTCAAGGGTTCTAAAACATATTTTTTTTCGACAAATACCTTTATGTGAACAAAATAAAAATAATTTTGTATAAAACATTTATATAATAATGTATTTAAGCGCATAAATATGTTAAACCTTAGTAAATACGTAGGTACCTACAGAAATAATTAAAATACATTTAAACGATTTATATTTTAGCTTCTTTCTATAATCCCGTCTTCCTCACTTTCACTGCCACTGTCGTAGGGTGTAAACACATTAAAATGACATTAATTTCATCTTGGAAATCAGTCATAATAACAATAAACACATTAAAATGACATTAATTTCATCTTCGATTTTAATTACATTTTAATTACATTTTAATGTGTAAACACATTAAAATGACATTAATTTCATCTTGGAAATCAGTCATAATAACAATAAAATTTTAGTAATTTTTAAGAGGTTTTTTTTTCTTTTGACTATTTTGATCTGTTTGCAATAGTAGGTATAGATAGACACTTGTTTATTTAGTATTAAGTAAATTAGAATAATATGTTTTTCTTTTTAATCATTTGTATTAGGTTTAATAGTTTTTTTGTATTAGTATTAATTATTATCAAGTTGTATCTGGCTAAATAGCTAAGTGCTAAAGTCACAAATAAAAAAAAAAAAAAAAAAAAAAAAAAAACAATAAACTGCAATTAGGATCCAAATTTTCCAAATAAGCAATGAGTTACTCAATACAATGTTATCAGTAATAATTTTAAGCTTATTTAATATTCTTTGTTATAATTTAATTTAGGTGAACTGACCATCAACAATTATACTTTATTTATTCTCAACTGTAGGACCTGGTAGGACAATATAAAACTTTATTTAAACTTGACTGACAATCTATTTTATATTTTTCTTGACATTACTTCAGAACTGTCTATACTGTCAATACATAAATTAACAACCATAGAACAACATCCACTTTTAATGTTGAATATTCTAACATTCTTAACCAAAAATAGTTATTACGCATATCGATTATAAAATTGCTGATTACTTTTCGAAAACGACTATCATTCACAAAAAAAAACAATGTAAAATATTGTTTTACTTGACTGTAACGGGTTAGTTTTAATTTACCATTTTTAGGGACCTACATTTTTAGGACTTTGGTAATGTCCGATTGAAAATTCTTTTGAAGAAAATCGGCATCGCCGCGCTAAAAACTCCCATAAGGATTGTATTGCCGTATGTTCGTGTACTGTAAAGTCAAGGTGGGACAGACAATAGTATATTGTATCTATCGTGTAAATAATACTTACCAGCTAGCAGCAGCCGCGGTGTTTACGGCCTTCAGCTTCTTTAATTCTTTAACGGCCCAATTGGCCAAAGTCTTAGTCCTATTTACTCGACTACGTCTACCTTGTGCTAACATTTCATTAATTGGGTCCAGATCTAAGAATTGAACCATTGGAGCTCCGAAAACATTACACATATCACCTAGAAATAACATAAAATAAATAGTATTGGCAATCGTGTATACTACATGTCAAAAACAATTTATTGGAAGTTTATTTCAAATCTGTTTACAGGAGTAAAATAGTGGAAACTTAATTTTATAAGCGAACCAAATTCTAAGTGGATGTAGAACCTCAAGTGTAGTGTGAAAAAAGCTAAAAATGTAGTGAAATATATTTTATTCCATTCAATAGTATATTTTGCCATTATCAATCAACGCTTATCATAAAATTCTGATTGTTCCTAAGGTAAAGGCAATTATTAAGTCATAATTCTCTACCCCTACTGCTAGGTAGCGCTGTTTTTTAAACCCTCATATACACATATAAAATATAAAATTTTAGTTTCGGGTATATGTAGATAACTGAGCGAAAGACGATTTGAATTCTTCTTTTTCTTTTATATAGGCATTTTATACTGCCTGTTTTCTTCAACTGTCTTCTTACCCTGTCCTGTAGTCTTTTTCCACCAATCCTTCTTAAGCTCCTCATTTCGTTGGTTTCCAGATGCCTTTTTTGATGTGCTTTGCTTGTATCTAGTCTTGTTTAGGGCCGTGTAAATCATAACTGGCCTAACAACTGACATATATTCGGGCCTTTGTTTCCACTCTTAGGTGTTTGATTTTCCAAAGTGTGTCGTTTAGGCATCCGGACGTTCTACTGGCTTTAACTATTTGATATTTTACCTCTTCTTCGATATTGTTGTCAGCTGATACATTAATTCCCAGGTATTTGAAAGTCATTACTTGTATAATTTGATTGTCTAACTCCAATTTGCATCTTATTGGTTCTTTGGCAATTACTAAGCTTTTTGTTTTTTGGGCTGATATTTTCATATTCATTTCTTTTGTTTTAATGTTGAATTCGTGCAGTAATCTTTGTAGGTCGTCTTCGCACTGTGCTACTAGGGTTGGCAGGTTTAAACCAAGGTTTAAACCAACTGGCTTTTTCTTAAAAAAGCCAGTTAGTTTAAATCTGGTTTTTTTGTTTTTATTTTTTTTTTACTGAGTCTCCAAACTGGTGTTTTTGTTTGAAGTTTTTACTATAGCTGCCGCAAATGAAGAACATTAAGATAAATAATTTCTATTTTTTTTTACTTTTGAACTTAGTTATTTTGAATATTATAACGTTTGATGATGTTTTTTTTTGTTATATTATTTTTTGGTGTGTGTTAATAAAAATAAAAGTTGTCGTTAATCATTTTTTTCATTGTTTATTAGTTAATTTTATAAAATAATTTATTCATTTTTAAAGTTTTTAGACTTATTATACTTTGTATCAAAAAACCTGGTTTTTTGGTTTTTTCGAAAAAACCTTGGTTTTGCGAACCCTGTATGCTACTAACACGGTGTCATCAGCGGAACAGAGTATTTTTATCTCTCTGTCGCCGATTTTGTACCCCCTTTTTTTCTTTATTTGTTTTATTATTGCATCCAACATTATGTTAAACAGTAGAGGGCTTAGTGAATCCCCTTGCTTAATTTCTGTGTTTGCTTCTATGGGTTCTGTTATTACTCCACTGACTTTCATTTCTATTTTATTTCTTACATATATGTTTTCTATCAGTTTTATGATATCCATTGGTAAATTTTTGTCATATAGTAGGTGTATCACATCTTTTAATTGTATTCTATCAAACGCTTTCTCTAGGTCTATGAAACAGAAAAAGGCTGGCTTGTTATATTCTAATGATTTCTCCGCTATTTGCCTTATCACAAAAACTGCATATCGTTACATGATCTTGCACTTCTAAATCCTTGTTGTTCTTCCACTTATAAATCACCTTTCTTAAATAATGCTACCATTTGAGTGGTTCTCCATTCTTCTGAAATTCTTCCTGTATTTATTAATTTACTTATCAGGATATTCAGATCTTTGTGAAGTCTCTCTCCTCCGTATTTTAAAAGTTCATTAGCTATTCCATCTTTCCCAGGTGCTTTTCGATTTTTCATATTTTTAAGGCTTACGTTATACGACCATTAAGGAAATTACATGAATACCAACCATATGAACAGGCAGGTTTTAGAAAAGGCTATTCAACTTCCGATCACCTGTTAACCACAAAAATATTAATAGAAAAATGTAATGAATACAAGTTTCCAGTTTTTATAGCATTTGTAGACTACGAAAAAGCTTTCGACACTATAGAACACACGGCCGTAATAAACGCAATGCAAAATTGTAGAATAGACAGCAGATATATTAACTTGGATATAATAAAGGAAACTATGAACCAAGCTACAGCTACATACTACCTAAATGAAAATGAATACACCAACCCTGTACCATTAAACAGGGGAGTCAAACAGGGAGACAGGGAGGGTTTTTAAAAACCTAAATTGGAAATATAAGGGAATAAACATCAATGGCCGCTACCTCAGTAATCTACGATTTGCGGATGACATAATCCTGATAGCTACTGATCTACAAGAACTGCAAACCATGCTTTCAGAACTACACACAGAATCTTCTAAAATAGGACTGAAAATGAATTTAAACAAAGCAAAAGTCATGCACTCCGAAGAAACGATGACAATAATAAACAACAAAGTTATAGAAAAAGTTGAAGAATATATATACTTAGGACAAAAAATAATACTAAATAGGGAAATTCAAACGCAAGAAATAAAAAGAAGAAGAAAGTTAGCGTGGGCAGCATTCGGCAAACTGAACTATATACTCAGAAATCAGCAAATTCAACTACATCTTAGATCTAAAGTTTTTGATGCATGCATCATTCCGATATTAACATATGGGGCACAAACATGGACAATCACAAAAAAGAATATGAACATACTATGAGTCATTCAACACGCGATGGAAAGAGTAATGTTTGGCATATCACGTAAGGACAGGAACACAAACACATGGATAAGATAGAAAACCAAAGTCACCGATGTGGTACAAAAACATTAAAATTGAAATGGGAATACGTTGGACATGTAGCTAGGAGCGATCTAAACAAATGACACAGAACAATTCTAACCTGGAGACCATACGAACACAAAAGACCCAGAGGCAGACCTCCTATGAGATGGACAGATGATCTGAAACGAACTGCCGGGAAAAATTGGCTACAAGTAGCGTACAACAAAAAAAGAATGTGTGTGTACTTTGTACGCACGTAAGAAGATATTCTTCTATTATATAGGTAATTTCAACGAAGTAAATATACTTAACAGGTTATTTGTATTTTATTTAAAAATTAAACTAACTTTCTTATCTACCACTTTCAAAAGATTTTTATTAAAACAACCAAAAATAAAAAAATATATGAATTGCCCAGGATTTGAACCCGCGTCATTCCAATCACGGAGCTAACGCCCTACCCATTACACCAGCGAGGTTCTTCTAATTGACATGTAAGTTTCGGATATAATTACACATTACGGCGACAAGTAGTGTAAAAATGTTATGTAGTGTAAAATAATTATTTTACTACAGAGAAACACAAATCCAAAAACACAAGAATTATAATAAATAATACATTTACTAAAAACACTAATATATTCTTTTAATGACTTATTTGCACGGATACAGATACATAAATACCTATCTTGAAAGATTAGCAAGGAACTACATACTGTCTGTGTGCGCAGGCGCGCAGATTTATGTACAATTTTACCCTCAATCGAATCACGCCTAAAGAAGAATATCTTCAAAAAACAATGGAAAGGAAGACTTGAAGAGGCTTATGTTCAGATGTGGACGTGAATGGCTAGACGAAGAAGAAGAAGAAGACGTTATACGAAGGACGATTTGAATTTATTGTAAAAATAATTAGGCACGCTCCCAAAAAATTGTTTTTGAAATTCTAGTGAGGTCATTGACAACTATTTCATACCGAATTTAATAAAATAAAAATGTCAGTGTACTCACCTACAATACCAGCTGCGGCAGCTATAATACTATCAGAATGTTCCGTATCTTGTGCTACGACAGTAATAAATTGAACGATAAATGGAATGTGGGGTTCAAGTATCAAAACGTCAGGATGTGGAGTGGGCCCGTCACCCTTAAGCCCTTGTATGATGCCGGTATAAGCTTCTAAAACTCCCTCTCTTAGGTCGTTAAGATAATCGATCATGTCGAAGTCGTTGCGGTCGACTTGCGCCTGCGAAGCCTGAGCCAAAGTGGACAGAACCACCTCGAGGTACTTCTTGAACTCGGAGCCGATGCTGAGACCGATGTCTCCGAACACGCCCAAGATCTCAGGCTTCACACTACGATGGACTGACTGATCGCGGAGATTTTCTAGTAATAAGGTCATTATTTCATCACAGTATGGTAGCGCTTTCAGTTTGAGAGCTCTGAAGATGTCGCCGGTTAAGCCCACTGCCGTAACGCACACTTGGTATTCTTGGTGGTTCTTCAATCCGAGGTAGAGGAACGGTTTGAAGGCGTCCATGTATTTTATGAAGTTTTCTCCCAGGACTTCGACCAGCGTCGAGACGGCCATAATAGCGTCTTCTTGAACACCTACCAACAGACAAGAGCTCAATTAGAACATAAAATGTACACATGCTATTTGGCGGTTACCCAGATAATCGAAAAATTGAATTAGATGATTGTTTAAGGAGAACGGAGCAAAATGCAAAATTTTGACGCATGTCAAAATTTTCAATGTGTTTTAAATGTATTTATTCATTTCTTTTTCGAATCCAGAGAAAAAATACGTATTTTTGACTATTTAGATGGGAAATAATCCACAATTAAATTGAAAAAATAATTTTATTAACGTTTAGACGCCCAAATCGGGTGCCGTTGTCAAAATACAAAATACTACTAAATTAAACAAAAATGTTGTTGCTAAGTAAAAAAAAATTCATCTAATAATTTACTTAATCTGACTCATTTATATTGGCAATTCAGACATATATTCTACATTTTAAAATAGAAGACTTTAAAATGATATTGCCAATATTTATAATCAAGTATATTCAAATGGGAAATAAGCCACAATTTTACCTAAAAATGATTTTATTAACGTTTCGACGCCCAAGTCGGGTGTCGTTGTCAAAATACAAAATAATACTAAATAAACAAAAATGTTGTTGCTTAGTAAAAAATTCTTCTAATAATTTATTTAATCTGACTCATTTATATCGGCAATTCAGACACGTATTATACATTTTAAAGTAGACGACTTTAAAATGATATTGCCAATATTGATGAGTTGCGTTCCTGGGACGACTTTATTAAAAGATAGTTCATTCGATTACATGAAATCAATCAATGGATATTCTTGAGTTGGGATTGATTTCATGTAATCGAATGAACTATCTTTTAATAAAGTCGTCCCAGGAACGCAACTCATCAATATTGGCAATATCATTTTAAAGTCGTCTACTTTAAAATGTATAATACGTGTCTGAATTGCCGATATAAATGAGTCAGATTAAATAAATTATTAGAAGAATTTTTTACTAAGCAACAACATTTTTGTTTATTTAGTATTATTTTGTATTTTGACAACGACACCCGACTTGGGTGTCGAAACGTTAATAAAATCATTTTTAGGTAAAATTGTGGCTTATTTCCCATTTGAATATACTTGATTATAAAAATGCCACAAGAAAATAGCTTCAGAACAACATCAATATTTATGAGTTGCGTTTCTGGGACGACTTTACTAAAAGATAGTTCATTCGATTACATGAAATCAATCCCAACTCAAGAATATCCGTCGCAAAAAAATCATAGCATGTGATCTGTCTTTAAAAAGACAACCAAATGCAACGATGACAGTAAAATTCTCGCGTTAGAGATTCCATAGTAAATCACGAGGGAAAACCAGGAAAAAACCTCGGTGATACTATCCCGACATCGTAAGTATTTGGTCTTACATTTAATTTGCCTTCAAAAAACTAATACCAAATTCTGACTTTAATATGTTTAAATTATAAATAATATTAATAATACATAGATATACAATAAGTAATACTAAAATATAAAATTTGTACTAACTCGATATGTTATTGACTTACTAATCGTGGTATTTTCTTTCTATTGACTTCCTCTTTCAGTATGGGTAACCACATCCTACTGCATTCTACCGAGGAATTTGCGACACAATTGGTTTCATTTAGCATAATTAGAGCCGCTTCTTTGATTTTTCTCTTTTTACTATCTGATTCTTTCAGGACTATACTTGAATCTCTCCACTGAACTGTATGTTCATTATCCCATGCGTGATGACATATTTGAGATCTATCAAATTCTCTATTTTTAATATAAGACCGATGTTCACTTATTCTAACGTTTAATGGTCTTGATGTTTCACCGAAATAAAATTGTTCGCATTCACAAGGTATTTTATAAATACAATTCTTTGTTCTTTCTTGTTCATTGGTAGGTTTAGTTTTAGATAGAATAGATCTAAATTTGTTTGTTGTTTTGAATGTTGTTGAAATGTTGAATTTATTTCCTATTGTTTTAGGTTTCTCGGATAGTCCTTTTATATATGGTATTGATATTTTCTTCATATTATTTCTTGTGAATGTTGTAGAATCCCGTTCTAAGTTGTTCTGTTCCATTCGATCCAATCTTGACAATTCCTTATTTATAAACGAAAGAGGATAATCATTTTTTAATAAAACAGATGTTAACAATTGTTTTTCTTCTGAAAATTAATTTTCGTTAGAACAAGTAATTTTGGCTCTATCATATAAGGATTTAATGATTCCCTTTTTAACGTTGATGTTGTGATTTGATTGGTAATTGAGATATCTGTTGGTGTGTGTTAGTTTTCTATACACATGAGTCTCATATCAAGTATCCTTCTTTGAGACTAAAACATCGAGGAAAGGCAAAGTGTTATTGTAGTCCTTTTCCATCGTAAATTTTATTCTCTTCTTGATCGTTTATAATATTCAGGAATGTATCCAACATCTGATCTATGAAGCTATATTGAAAACACATCATCTACATATCTCCACCATACAGTGGGTTTTAAATTTTGTGTAGAAATGATATTAGTTTCGAAATCCTCCATAAATATATTAGCCAATAATAGGGATAAAGAAGAGCCCATTGCTAGACCAAAATTTTGTTTATAGAATTCATTATTTAGTTGAAAATAGGTATTATTAGTACATAATGGCAATAACTCCATTATAGCTGATACATTTAGTCTTGTCCTAGTTGTCAATGTATTATCATTATCTAATTTCGTTTTGATTAAACATAATCAAAATTTTATCTAATGGCACATTTGTAAATAAACTGTTTATGTCAAAACTTACTAAAATATTATTTGGATTAAATTCAATAGTTGATAATTTGTTTAAAAAATGTTTTGTCTTTTTTATAAATGTGTCATCATTATTAGCAAATGGTTTTATAATGTTTAATAAAATTTTTGATAGTTCACTACAAGGAGAATTGATAGTACTACAAATGGGTCTAAGTGGTATGTTCCCTTTATGAATTTTCGGCACTCCATAAAAATGTGGTGTCTTACTGTAGTGAGGTGTCATTAATTTTCTTTGATTGTATGTTAGATCAGTTTTAAATTTGAATAAAGTTCTATATATTTTGTTTTCCAGTGTCTTCGTTGGATCCTTCGTTAATTTGGTATAAGGTCCATTTGTAATTATATCTGTAATTTTGTCCTCATATTGTATTTTATTCATTATTACAGTTGCATTGCCTTTATCCGCTGGTAGGATTGTTATGGAGTCATCATTTAAAATTTTTAAAGATTTCATTTCCTCTTTGCTGAAAGTATTTTTGAAAAATTTAAACGCAAAATGAAAGACTACTTTATTACCGAGGGCCGAAAGTCCCTTAGAATAAATAAAAAGTTTCTTTTGAATGAAATATTTGCAATTAAAAATCACACTAAATTTTCTCTTTTGTTTTCATCCCTGTAACTTATTAAAATAAATGTTACAGAAGTTTCCAGGCACTTTCGGCCCTCGGTAATAACGTAATATTTCCTTCTGCGTTTAAATTTTTTTTAAATATTTATTAGTTTTCTCAGGATTCGAAAAAAATGAATACATTTAAAACACGTTGAAAATTTTGACATGCGTCAAAATTTTGCATTTTGTTCCTTCCCTCTTAATACGTACCTCCACTCTTACATGAATTGGAATTGAACATGGTCAACATGGCGGTCATTATGGCGTCTGAGATGTGAGGCGCATCTTCTGGGGTAACTTTTCTGAGTACTGACTGAAGAGTGGCACACAAAAGGCTCTGGAGATCGTTGAATTGCGATCTATCGTTGTGGCTGCTTATGTGAGTTTCCATCTGTAAGACCTGTAGTCGTATATAACATAATATTAAGGTATGTTCGGAAAAATATAAACGACATTTAATGTCAAACAACAGACACATTTTGTTTTTTTAGGGAACTTTTACTTTTTAAGTTATAAAAAAAGTCAATTTTTAAATATTTTTAAAGAAAAAACTGTTACATTTATGGTTATAATTTTTTTACACGTTGAAGGTTTCGAGGCATACGAAAAAAAAATTATTTTGGCACTTTAGCTGTTTTTCACCACTGCAAAGCGCGTCTTCCAAAAGATGCATTTTAATTTGGGAGACACTTTTCTGTCTTCCTGTAACAACTTTTTATTTAATTCCAACAGGATTCAATTAGTGAGACCACCCCACTTTGTGGCTCAGTGGTAAGAGAGCCTAACTTTGGATCTAAGGGTTGTGAGTTCCTAATTCCAGTTGGGTAGAAAATGTTTCTTTATTAAAAATTTAATAAATAAAATAATTTCTGTCCTTACGAGACCGGTACTCACCTGAGGAATCGTAGACGTTCGGGTACAATTAACGTCTCTTTGTAAAGACAATGAAGTCATCTTTTCTAAGTAACAAGACATTTACTCACCACACGCACTATACATTAATGTACCAGGCCAATGGTCTTAGTTGTCACAAAGAAAAATCGTGAGATTTAAAACTAATAGACAAACCTTTCAAAAGATAATTTTTTTATGATTCTATCCTTTATACACTATTTTATATGTAGTTCGAAAAAACGTCTGTTTTGTGGGTGAATTTACCCATGTACTAAAAAGGTAGGGATTTTTTAAATTTTCTAGAGGTTTATTTCGTAGTAGTTTATATAAAAAATCAGAACAATTTTGGTTTACTGAGATTGTTGTAGTAGATTTTGAGAAAAACGTCTCCCAATTTTGAAAAATGTGTTTTCAAAATCTGTCCCGTAAAAGTTGTAAATAGTCAGTAAAAGGATTGTTTTATAATTCGTGGATATTTTACCACCAACTTGTTGGTTTTACCCAATTTTTGTAGACATCATTACTAATTTTTTGCCGAGGAACTGGGAATTCAGAATTATTGTTTTCTGCAGCAAACTAATTACCTTTAAATTGTCTTTTAATATTAGGTATGCTTATTTTGATGTATCCCCTTACTTCGACTGCCTTTTAGATGACCACCAGATCCAGGCATTTATTCCGATTTTCAAAACAATTTTCGATACACTTCATTAGTATAAAACAAGTTCTCGCTTTATAAGTTTTAGAACCCAACTGTCGAGCTGCAGCTACACAGGTCAGACGTCGCGCTCGTTGTATACAAACGAGTTTTAGCTCAGGTAGGTACCATTATAAATACAGCTAGAACTTCGTTTCTATTTAGAATTTCTTAATAAAAATTTGAGGACACTATTTCTATGATCTAAGGAATGTCTTTACGTAAAAAAAATCGATTTTTTTAATTCAGAAAGTAAAAGTCCCAGATAAAAAATATTAATTTTATGAAAAGCGAATTTGAACTGTGAAATATACAGCAACAAACCTTAATATCAAGTATCTTAAATGATGCTTTCTTAGGTATTACCTGATGTAATCTGTCCAAAATGACCATTGTAGTCTTTTGCACGGTGACATAGCAATCTTTGGGTGAGTTTTTCACCATTTCCATGAGGGCTTCGTAGGCTGCAGGTCGTAAATTGTGTTGGGCGCCATCGGGTCGATCCGTTGTTTCAAGCAGTCTTTGTATAATGAACTCGAAGTATTGTGACAAGACGTAAGTATCTGAAACCAACATACGAAAAGTCAGGAAAAAGGGTGGCTTTTTTAACTGAAGAATATTCACATTCTATACATAAACAACATTCTGGAGATATTTCCTCAACAATGTAAGGTCCTACTCAATATAATCAACTATAAATAAATCTTGATTAGACCAACAAGAAGTATCACAGTTTCTCTAGTACCATTATATTAAGTTTATTAATTATTATGTGGCGACACGCTTTAATTACTATTTTTGCTAATTTTAATTTTTAATAACTTTTCTCAAAACGAAATAATATGGATCATATAAAATTCATATTTAATATACAAACCAGATGCTAAGAAGGGCACGGTTTTACGAAACGAAATGTATCCCTATCCATATTAGGTCTGGATCCCGCGTATGAAAAAAAAGTTGATAAGAGCAAGCTAAAAATGTGTTAACAGCTTAAGGGTGTCAGTCGGATAAACTTTGATATACGGGAACACTGTAACAGGGCAGTTTTAATTATGGAACAGGTTAAAAATTTGGAACGGTCAGACCACGAAAACGGCACATTTATTTTGTCCGACAGAACAGACTTAAACTCTCCGAACACAGATTAAACTCTCATGCAAAAATCAGACTGCTATTTATCACCTGTCATAATTCCTGTCATTTGACATATTCTACATGTTCGACGCATTAAAACGCCCATTCGGTGATAAATAGCAGTCTGATTTTTGCATGAGAGTTTAATCTCTGTTCGGAGAGTTTAAGTCTGTTCTGTCGGACAAAATACATGTGCCGTTTTTGTGATCTGACCGTTCCAAATTTTTAACCTGTTCCACAATTAAAACTTCCCCTGTTCCAGTGTTCCCATATATCAAAGTTTGGCCGACTAGACACCCTTAAGCTATTAACAAATTTTCAGTTTGCTATTAATCAACTTTTTTTTCATACGCGGGATCCAGACCTATATGCTCTTAGTGTGTTCAGTTTAACAAACTGAATTCCCCATAAATTAATTACCTTATCAGACCTTATGTCAATAACTCACTCTGGAGATGCATTCGAAGACGTTTCATAAAACTGCAGAAATGTTTCAACTTTTAAACGGCAGATCTAAATAATTTATCGCCTTTCTGGCCAGATGGTAGAAACACAAACATATTAGCGGTTGTGGTTGTTTTCAGCCACGGCAGTCGATTCACAACCTCCCGTCGGGAGTCACACCCCAGCGGGTGTCAGGATAGGTCAACAACACACCCTTACGAGATATAAGAAAAACACGTCTTTTTACCGATTAAAATAAATATATTATTGAAAGTTTGTTGTGTTTACATTTATTTTAATTTTAGTTAATCGTTCCCAAGCCATTCGGAACAATTATATATAATTAAAAACAAAAGATTATGGTGGTGTATCACAAATAATGAAAAAAAATGGACAAAAATGATTTTGAGAAAGCTAGCATCTTATAATACTAAGTAAGAGAGAATGTCCTATGAAAAACATCTGGTAAAGGGCTTCCTAGGGACAAACAAACTTGGTGGTGGAACGATGAAATGCAACAAAAGGTTAGGAAGAAGAAATAGGTTAGAAACAGGTATGACAGGGCTAAAAGAGAAGAAGATAAAGATATATACAAGGTAGCAAGAGGGAAGCAAGGCGCCTTGTAACTATTGCTAAGGAAAGATCGTCTGCAAAGCTGTATGGAGAGTTGGAAACAACCAAGAGTATAAGGTACATATATGTATAAAGGTTATAGAGCATTACTAAAGCAAAAGATAAGTCATCAAAGAACCTGATACACGGTGCGGATGGAATATTGTTAATGGTTCAATACAAATATTTTTTTTAATTACAAAAATGCATGACAGACTTACCTGGAGTACCGGTTTCTTCATTAACGTCGGCATTTTCGTAAGCTGCCTCCACCAATCCAGAGAACGCCCAACAGACATTGGCGGCAACACGAGGTTCGGCCTTGAGGCCTGTGATCAAGCTTTCTAATAGCGGTTTGAGGAAGGTTTCGTTGATGGCCGCCTCCGGAATGATTTCGCAAATTCTGCCGAAGTTCCAGGCGGCTGTGTCTCTTACGATAACGCTATTGTCGTACATCAGATCTATCAAGGTCGGCATCGCCTGAAAAATATTTATATGGCAAATTACTCATTAACTCTTAACTAATAGAATTAGCAATGTAGGTACTTTTATTCCAAAAATGACACCTGCAGTTCATCATTTCGAATATGTTATATATACTACAAATAAATTATTAGACAAAAGAACTAAAATGACTACCTACAAAACATTGATCAGACCCGTAGTAACCTATAGTTGTGAAACCTCGATAATGACAAAAAACGATAAAATCCAACTAAGGACATCAGAGAGAAAGACACTGAGAAAAGTATATGGCCCGCTGCAAGAGGAAGACGGCACAAAGAGGATCAGGAGAAACCACGAGGTTATGAATTGTATGAAGGGTATGATATTATAAGATTTGTAAAAAGTCAAAGACTGTCATGGCTGTCAAAAGGAGGTCCAGAACGAGATGGTTGGATGACGTTGAAGACGACCTGAAAACCATGAACATAAGAGACCCAAGGAGAAGGGCACAAGAAAGATCTGAATGGAAGGATATAGCCAGACCCATCCAGTTATGATGCCAAAAGAAGAAGATATACAACAAATGTCCACTGTGATGAGGAGCTGTTTGTTATAATAGTGCTGCATTTATGAATGTTCACTAAAAGAACTTATACAGTGCTAGTCAAAAGTCCGTAACCCCCTCGTATCTTTTGAACGGTTATACCTATAATAGTGAAATTTGGAGGGAGGAAATAAACGGACGTGAGCTTCTTAACTAGTCATGACAGGTGACGTAATAATGACAGATGACGCTACAGAGCCACTGTGACCGATAATTTTAAATGGGACCTTATGGCAAGTGATACCTCGATTGAAAGGTATTCAAAATACCTATTGTCATACTAATTTTGTTTGAGTTTAAGCTAATTTTGATGATTAAATGAAATAAATATAAAATTGGAGTTTCGCATTTAATTAATAAAAATTCAAAATTCCGCATATAATTACTTGTCAAAAAAGTTGACGTTGACGTAAAAACTACTAGAGAATTGAAAAACGTCAACCTTTTTGTTCGGGAATCCTTATTTCTTTATTTTAATATTGCTATGATTCTACTATTTATTTATTTTCGGGTAGAATAAGCTTTAGACAATTTAATTATATTTAGTTATTTTGGTATGCCCCCTGTAAAATGACGCGGAATAACCTTCTTAATGTCAATTTTTAAAATTATCCACAAGCTCAAAGCTTATCGCTTTCGGTACGCATGTATAAAACTGGACATGCGTTAAGTACTTTAAGGACAAGGTACCACTACTGTGATTTCGCTTCAAGCTTTCAACGAAAAAGGTACTCCCTTTCGTGATCTTGACGGTACCGTCCCGCGTTCCACGTGCATCGCGAATTCCATGGAAGGAGTCCAGCATTGAGTCACCCATTGGATCTACAAGTTTACCATATCCTAAACATCACCGATTTCCAGGTAAGCGATATTGTGCAAACCTTGTGGAAACATAATTTTTAAATTCTATTTTTTTTACAACTCAGTTTTCATATTCAGACAAAAAAACCATAGGCGGAGAGTTGAATTTTTATTAATTAAATGCGAAACTAAAATATTATATTCATTTAATTTATTCACCAAAATTCAAATCAACTAAAACCCAAAAAAATTAGTATAACTGAATAGATATTTTGAATACGTTTCAAACGAGGTATCACTTGCCATAGGGTCCCATTTAAAATTATCGGTCACAGTGGCTCTGCAACGTCATCTGTCACTATTACGTCACCTGTCATGACTAGTTAAGAAGCTCACGTCCGTTTATTTCCTCCCTCCAAATTTCACTATTACAGTCGAACCCGCTTATTGGAATAGCCTTCGTTCTAATCAAAAGTATTCCTATATCCGGGACATTCTAATAACCGATCACTGGTTGCTATTAGAAACGTTTCGGGACCTCAAATTTCTATTCCTTAAACCGGGATATTCCTTAAAGAGGTATTCTAATAAGCGGGTTTGACTGTATAGGTATAACAGTTCAAAAGATACGAGGGGGGTACGGACTTTTGACTAGCACTGTATATTCTTTTTCTCATGAGCATCTTTCAGTGCGTCACAGTTTTTCGATTTCTTTCTAACGCATTAAATTGTACGTGACAGAAAAAAAGGCACGTCGGTGATTACAGACATTTATAACATTTATTCTAGTTGTCGATAGATGGCGCTATAATCGAAAAAAAAAAGATTTACGAATTATATAATATATCTACGAATATAATCTGTACAATTTATAACACTATACAAATAAAAGAAAATACCATTATATAAATGCAATAAACAGAATTTGTTTTTATGTCAAATTGCAAATAAAATGTGACAACTGTCAGATTTAACTAAAATGTCATGTTAGAATAAATGTTATAAATATGTATTATCACGGACCTACCTTTTTTCTCATTTTATTATTTGTGACGCACTGAAAAATGCTCATGAAAAGGACCATATCACGTGTTAGAAGTAAAACACGCGAAATAGTGTTTAATGGAACAAAAATTATACAGAGACAATTTTTAAGATAATGGTTTTTACATTATGTTCCAAAAAATAGTAATTTTAACACTGGCATTCAAAAGTGCGGGGTACGAAATTGTCTACAGAATTTTTTTAAGGCATTGGTTTTGAGATTACGTGTCACAAACATGAAAAATGTAGAGAAAACCGTCTTTTCGCATTTTGAGTAACTAGGAATCTGAAAATTTTAATTTTGTCGACCTCATTGAAAAGTAAGGAATAAAAAAATGTACTTTTTGATTAGTTTAACTTCAAAATGTTACTCTGAATCATGCCTTACCTGTTCAACAAGCGGTCTCAAAGTAGTACTCTCCAAACCACCTAAAATAGATCCGAAAGCCATCAAAGAAGCATCTCGGAATCGCCAATTATCAGACTTAATATTTTCTTTGATGAAGGGCAGAACGTGTGGAACGATTTCGTCTTCGCAACACGTGGCGAGAAGCATTAAGCAAACGCCGGCTGCTTTGCAAGGATTCCAATCGTCTTCGTCGTCCAGTTCTTCCTGTTTCGTTAATTTTTGCAGCAGAATCGGTACTATATATTGTAGGGCACCTTTGGCGTAGTGCCGTGAACATCTGAAATACATCAACATAGAATGTTATGTCTACATTTAAATTAGTATTTGTGATATGTTATTTTATAAAACCGAGACAGAACAAAGAATGCGCATATCTGCAACTTTGATAACACAGGCCGACATGATTTTTGGTGTTTTGAATTTGATACTGTCCCAAGTAGCACCGAATGGGTTTATTAATTCTTTTAAGGATGCTTTAAAACTGTAGAATAAACCTAAAATTAAAACCATTTGGTTTTTAAGTAAACCTTAAGGTTGCAATAAAACCGCTTTCAGCATAAAAGGGCCCACTCTGAAAGAGGTCAATAAAACCAAAAATAAAAACCTTCTTAAAACTTTGTTTTCTTAAGCAACTGGTTTTAAAGCTGCTGTGAAGGTGATTTTAAAACCATGTTAAAAGACACTTTAAGTGCAACTTAAAAAGGTTTCTTAAATGGAGACCTTTAAAGACAATTTACCATATTAAATGGTCCTTTAAACCCATATACTCCATATAGGCCAACACATTTTTACATGATGTGTTATGATAGGTACATACAGTCAGAAAAATGAAAGAATACCCATGAACGATCACATCAATCACTTATTTTGTATCTGCTGTCTATTTCTATAACAAACGTTTGTTATTAATAGAAAAAGATAGCAAATACAAAATAAGTGATTGATGTGATCGTTCATGGGTATTCTTTAATTTTTCCGACTGTAGGCATTTGTAATCATAAAATAATAAAATGTACTTGGTTATTTCGGACTGTCAAGGTAGAAAAACACTTGCACACCCAACTTTATTGATAATGTTAACAAAAAGAGGTCTAAATAACTCACGCGCCCTAAAATTTCTGACTTTTGGCGATTAAAAAATAAAAATAATACGAAAAATATTAATTTGAAAGAAAAATAATTTTATCTACAATTTTAATGTTTCAATGTTAAAATAAATCGAATTTATGTCTTTAAGTCGCGTATTTATAATTTTTATGTTAGCCTTATATTGTAATCTATCATGGCTTTCAGCATCTCCAGAAAGCAATATGGCCGAAATCCAAATAAAACTATTTTGTCTATCGACAGAGAATTGTTAAGATCAAATGGTTTTATTTTATACCTTGCCAAGAGCATATATCCTACATAAAAGCAAGGTTGCCTTGGAATTAAAACCGTTTAGTTTTAATGCTGCTGTCAATCATGCCACTCGGTTTTAACGTGAATCTAACATAAATCGAAGCGTCGTAGTGCTGTGTGTGTTGTATTTTTCTTTTAAAATGACCAGTTCGTTTATATTTTAAGTCCTTGTGACATATTTCTTCCATATTAACTGTACTTCCACTTTTTACAACACACTACACCACTGTTTCGCTCTAAAACAAATGGCCGACCATTTTGGACATAAAAGAAGAGGGGATGGGTTTAGTTTTATTGTTTCTAATAAGAAGCCTAGTTTAGTCTATACGATAACCAAATTGATTCAGTTAAGAGCGTTTGGTTTTAATGTAGTATACTTATTGCTTTTAAGAAAGCAACTTTAAAGACAACTAAAAAAATAATTTTAAGGCATATGTTTTACTGACATAATTGTCTTGAGATCAAGTAGTTTTAATAATAGGTTTTATTAGGCACATTAGGAGAATCTTTAAAACTGCAATACTACTAAAAGTTAACAAACGAGAGTCTAATAAAACCAAACAGTCCGGAAGTTCTTTATAAAACTGATTAGTTTTAAAGTGAACTGAGAATAAACAATTTTAAAACTACAATAAGACAAATTATCTATTAAGATTAATTAGTCTTATTTGATACTCTTATTAGATACTTTAAAACTAGTGACAGATGATTAACAGTTTTAAAGTTCTGGCAGTAACTCTACAAGGTAACTTTAAAACCATTATCTTCTTTTACCACAACAAAACCTTTATAAACCTTAAATAAAACAAATGTTTTTATTGTGCTACTTGGGGTGTTAAAGAATAATGTCGTCAAGAAAGTGTAAAAACAGTGCTGATATATTTTGATACATGTGTGTTGATTTAACGATGGCAAAGCATCAAAGAAACGACACAATTTATCAAGAAAGTTTATTAGGCTTACTTCTGTGGAGGGAAGTCTCCTATGGAATGGAGGGAACCAAAAAACCATGGGACGGCTGTTACTTTTGCTCCTGTGGTGTTAAGGTTTTCAATCCGAAAAATAAACATATAATTCCGTACCCTGATTTACCGTCTGCTAAACGACCTGTACCTCATAAACCAGGAATCCTCATTCCTCCACCTATTCTTCACACCATCCAACAGCAATCATCGGACGAAAGTTCAAAAGAAAAAACTCATGAAGACGAATTCAATCCTGCTGTAGACCAACCTCAACAGTTTATCTAAGATAAACTAAATGACTCGAGTGAGAGACTTGGTCATATCGAAAGATTCTGCACAAATCTTATGATCACGACTGAAAGATAAAAATCTGTTGTGTTTAAGAACCACATTTACGTGGTATGGGAATGGTGAAAAAGAATTCACGGAATATTTCTCTCAAGATGGTTCACTGGTTCACAATTACAAGTCCACATCATGGGAGTTATTTATCGATTCTTCTAATAGAAGTCTGAAGGGTGTCTTTTTGTACAATGGTAATACTTATTCCTCGGTACCTGTTGCTCATTGCGTGTATCTCAAAGAAACGTATAAGAATCTTAAGCTGTTGCTACATAAAATAAAGTATAGCCAATATTGCTGACAACTCTGTGGAGACCTCAAAATAACATCCATGCTTTTGGGCCAGCAGTCCAGGTTCACAAAGTATCCACGTTTTTTGTGCGAGTGGGACAGTCGAGCATGAACCATTACGTTAAGAAAGATGGCCACTCGGACGAAGACTTATACCAGGACAAAAAGAGTGCAAAGTCATACATTAGTTGACCCAACATTAGTTCTTTTGCCCCCTTCACATAAAGTTAGTATTGATGAAGCAGTTTGTCAAAGTTTTAAACAAACAAGGTGGCTGCTTTAAATACATGTGCGACAACTATCCTGCACTTTCTGAAGCAAAACCGAAAGAAAGAATTGTTGTAGGTCCTCAAATTCGAACCTTAAAATCAGATAAAATGATCCAGAATACAATGACCCAGGATGAATCTGAAGCATG
The DNA here is from genome assembly GCF_917563875.1 of Diabrotica virgifera virgifera. Classification (NCBI taxonomy): domain Eukaryota; kingdom Metazoa; phylum Arthropoda; class Insecta; order Coleoptera; family Chrysomelidae; genus Diabrotica; species Diabrotica virgifera. The sequence goes on along the minus strand of NC_065445.1, from coordinate 272,284,940 downwards.
GAGTTCTTTCGTAGAAGTCATACACGGTTTCCTTGGAAACAACAAATCTCCAAACTATGAAAAGAATGTAGCCAACAGGGTCCAAAAATTATAAAAAAAAACTGGGACGCAATATGAGCGTCAAACTTCATTTTCTGGATTCTCACGTTGACTATTTTCCAGAAAACCTTGAAGAGGGGAACATGAAAGGGGTTCCATCAAGACAAGAAGATATGTTACCAAGGAAGATAGGTTATTAGAATGATTGCTGATTACTGCTGGACCTTGAAGAGGTCCAAAAATCCACAAAAAGAAAAATACAAAACTCAATTTTTACGGAAAAAGAAACGAATTTGTTAAAAAATGCCAACGATTTTTTAACGTAGATTATACTGCATTGTTTCTGTTATGAACAACTCAATTTTGCAGTGTAATTTTCTATTAAATACAGAGTGTCCCGAAAAATAGTGCGTTCCTTCAAGGTATGGATAGAATATACAATTTAGAACCAAAAAGTCCTATACCATTTTTTTCCAAAGTTAACCGTTTCAAAAAAAAAAGATTACATTGTTTTCCATATACCTGTATTTTAATGTTCAGAAATTTAGATCGCCTGGCAACATCGTACGCACTACTGAATAATAACAGATAAATAGAAGTCGTTTGTGATTTCCAGTATTTAAAATAAGCCAACCTAATAGTACTTATGTATTTACTATTTGTTTACTAAAATTATTTTTTGTTAAATGTATTGAAATACCTATTCCATAATTTTAAACGAATTACACGTCTTTTAACATAAAACAAATCCTTTAACTGAACTATGGTCTGTTTTTTAACCAAGAGGAGCAATTCAAATTTACCGCGCCGTAATTCTTGTTTGTAATTGGTCCAACCTCAGGCAAACTTATTCCACTGTAACGAAATTTTGACACTAATGACATTTATAAAATTTTGACACTTCTGTCATTTTATAGGTTAATTAAGTTATATCGACGATTTCTTGTGTTTTTTTGGGTTATTCCTTTAATTTTTAGATTTTTAGTCTACTTTTATATAAAAAACAGTTGTTTTTAGAACTCTTTAGCGACGTATTAGTATAATATAATATAATATGTATGGATTATCGTCGAAAGCCGATAGATATGATCAACCAAAAAAGAAGATGTATTTGGTGATATTTCTAGTGACTTTCTTGGGTGTGAATCTGTCTTTTTAATTTACTCCTCTTGGTTTAAAAATAAACTACAGTATTATGTATTTAGTAAGCTTTAAATGTGTTGAATGGCTAGGGCGTTGAATTACATTGGAGTTTACAGTGGAAATTAAATACATCAGATAATGTTTCAGTAATTTGTTTATTTGTGAACTAAAATAATTAAATAAATTAATTACTTACTTAAAAATAATTATTATACCTAATAAATATTTAAAGTAACCCACTTTCACGAAAACACGTATTCATACGACGAGAAATAGAGGCAAAACATTTTGAAAGAAAAAATTATAGTATGCCTCTCCATTTAGTGATCTGCCATAAATAATCAATATAATAACATAATAGATAATGCACTCACGATTTGAAAACATTTTCAGCATTGACACTGACACTAAACAGGATTCTTCCAAACTATCTGTTTACTACAGATGGGATTGTCTACGTTTAAATTTTCGTACCTCACATAGTTGCCACATTTTAATTTGCATACCAAAATGTATTTTAATTTTTTCGTCAAACGGTTGCATTTAGAAAAAAAGTTATATGAGTGTTTTGTTCTATATGGTGTCCTCTACCTATACCTTAAAGGAACGCACTATTTTCCGGGACACCCTGTATAGTTTCAATAAATATTTCAGTATTTTTGTCAGTTTCTATGAAAAATTTCAAAGACACTTTCCCTGAAAACCTGACATACCGGAAAAAAGTAAGCACATATTTGTGATCAGCACAACCCCAACAGTGTAACCAGGATAATCCTAAGGGGGGGGGTACAACTACTGGAGGGTCTCTAGGGTGTATGGAATAATAATGGTGTTAAACGTATAGAGCTCAAAGTACATCCCAAAGGGGGGGGTTACAACCCCCAGACCCCCCTGGCCCTAAACAAAAAATTGTGTGTTTGTGTAATAAACAAAAAATGCTTACCTTGTAGGTGGTCGACCTGCTTCAGTGGCTTCGGTATCTTCGATGGCCAAATCAACCTCTTCATCACTAACGTTAGACCAGAATTCGATACCCTGTAGAGAAACAGCATCGTTTTCCGACTTCATGGCTTCTAGAGTGATAGGGAATAGAGCAGGAGCCATATAAGGTTCCATGTGTTGATAATACAAAGACATAATCTTAACTAGACACTGCAAAGCGGCCACTCTGATCTGTGAATCTGGAGACTGCGTGGCTTCACAGACGACTTCCATGATATAGTTCCGTTCCGTCGGTTGGTCAAAGTTGGCCTTTGTGAATTCTAGAGAGTTTAGTAGGGCCTGTGTAGCTGCTAAACGAACGTGGTTGCTCGGTTCCGAGGCTCGCATTCCATGAACTATGGCTGTTAAGATGTCGTTTGATTGAGATACTAATACGTCCGAGTCGATTTCTTGGCATATATAACCGATAGCTTCTAATGTGGCTTCCTTTTGCATTTCTGTGGAATTTGCATGGCAAACATTGTTGACCAACGTTGCTATGAGATCTGGCCATTGCCCTTGTGGTAGTTCTGTTACTGCGACGTATGCTACGCACTGAGCTGCGGATGATGGTCTGCTGGTTTCGGTTCCAAGTGCGCACACAACCTAGACAGACAGAAATGGTAAAATAACAAGAACTCTGATAAACTCTGATTGTAAGTCGTTAACAAAAGAAACTTTGGTAAACAAGAATGGTACACCAAACCTTCATTATTGAAATTTAGAATAATAAATATTGGAGATGTTGCACTGTTGATACATAAAGCGCTCTTCTATACAACGTAGTCTTGACTGTATTTACGCCATTTTTGATGGTTTAGATACTCCAAACAGTAGGAAGTAAGACTCTTCCGAATGCTTTGACCCCGCCTACAAAATTATGTGTCAAAAACCATGCAATATTCGTCAATTATGCGCCAAAAAATCGAATTTGTGACGAGTATGTGTCGAATAACGTCGGATATGCGTCAAAAGCCATTGAATATTCGCCGTTAATTAACGTTTTGACGCATCATCGACCCTTTTGACACATAACCAATTAGCCCAATAAATGACCGTTTTGGAGTGTAATTTCCAGGGGCAACTCCGAATTGCATGAAAATTTGGATTTAGGTTCTACTTACCCTCCACTTCAAAGTTGAATTTGTGCCGTTGGTTGCTTTTACTTCGGGGGTGACATTTACCCCTTCTCGGGGGTGAAAAACGCGTGTTTAAAATAAGGCCGGAAATGGATAAATTGACTTATTTTAAGCACCTTTTGTTCTATAAAGTTTTTTACGTAAGTCAATACTTTTCGAGTTATTCGCGATTTAAAATGTTGATTTTTCGCCAAAAAAACTACGTTTTCAGACCCTTTTTCCCAAATAACTCAAAAAGTAAACATTTTCTCGAAAACGATATTTTTAGCAAAAGTGTAGCCTATAAAAAAACGAAAAAAATGGTGTACTAGTAAAGTCTACAAATTGAGTACAAGCAAAGTTGTAGCTCATGAAAAATACGTTCTTATTCGTCTAATTCCAAATCGAATAATTCAAAGCCAAATCACCGAAGAAAGAAGCGTTTTTCGGGAAAACCTTATTAACATTTTTAAAGTATAGAAAAAAAGCTTATTATTTCTTTTTTACAAAAGTTTACAGCATCAAAAATAAACGAGTTACACTGAAAAAAAAGTGGGCCCCTTTTATTTAGTAAAAAAATCGTGAAAACCTCCTTCTACTTAGCACCCTAAATGAAATTAATCGTTTGGCTTTACCATCTATTTTAACTGTATGTGTATTGTTTATATGATCTGTAAGTTTGATTGGTTTGAAGTGCTTATTTTTGAAAGCATTTGGTTTTATAGTAAAAAAAAATTTTCTATAAATTTTTTAAAAATTTCATTTTTTCAAAATAACTTAAAAAGTATTAGTGATAAGAAAAATCTTAGAGTAAAAAAATGTAGGTTTTGCTATTATAAATATGCTAGTTTCATTTTGTTTCTCCGTAAGACAAAAATTGGTTAAGATATGGCTGTACAAAATTTGCATACACTCGTGATTAGTGACCCATTCAAGCTTTCTCAATTATAACCCTTTCAAAAGTAAACACTTTAAACCGGTGAGACTGACAGATCATATAAAAAATAGATAGGTAAGTAAATTGTTTGTAAAGCGGTAGCGAATAATTTCATTTGGGGAGCTAAACACGGCGAGACTTTCATGATTTTTTACAAAAAAAAGAGGGCCAACTTTATTTTGAGCGTAACCCGCTTATTTTTAATGCTAAAACTTTTGTTAACAATTCAAACAAAGCTTTTTATAAACACTTTAAAAAAAGTTTAAATGGGTTTTTCCCGAAAAGTGCTTAATTTTTCGGTGATTTCACCTTGAAATATTCGATTTGGAATTAGACGAATAAGAACGTATTTTTCATGAGCTACAACTTTGTTTTTATTTGATTTATAGACTTAACTGATACACCATTTTTTTGGGTTTTTTATAAGCTACACTTTGCTAAGGATATTTTTTTTCGATAAAATATTTACTTTTTGAGTTATTTGCGAAAAGCCGTCTGAAAACGTAGTTTTTTTTGTCGAAAATTCAACATTTTCAATGGTAAATAACTCGAAAAGTATTGACTTACGTAAAAAACTCTATAGAACAAAAGTTGCTTAGAGTCAGTCAGTTTATCAATTTTCGGTCTTATCTTGAACGTATGTTTTTTCACCCCCGAGAAGGGGTGACTGTCACCCCCCAAGTAAAAGCAACCAACGGCACAATTTCAACTTTGAAGTGGAGGGTAAGTAGAACCTAAATCCAAATTTTCATGCAATTCGGAGTTGCCCCTGAAAATTACACGGTATCACCGAATTTCCCGTTCATTTACTGGGCTAAATACTTTTTACGTGTGTTTGATACCTTTGGCGCATATTCTACGTTTTTAACGCAAAATCGACGCATTCGACGGTTTTGAAGCATTATTAACACTTTTTGGCGCATATTCGATAGTTTTCACGCATAATCGACGTATTTCAACATTTTTGACGCATAATCTACTACTTTTGACACGATATCGACGTTTTTGACGCATAATTAACACTTATTAACAAACATTCGATAGTTTTCGTGCATAATCGTCGCATATTCAACGTTTTTTAAAGTATATTTTATATTTTTGAATCAAAATCAACACGTTCGACGTTTTTGACGCATAATAAACACTTTTTGACGTATTTTTCGCGCATAATAGACGCATATTCAACATTGCTGTCGCATATAAGTTTTTGAAGCATAATAAACACTTTTTGTGATATTCAATATTTCTTTACGCCTAGTCTACGTTTTTGACGCAAACTCAACATATTCGACAGTGGCATAATTAACATTTGACGCATGTTCGATAGTTTTCGCGCATAATCGCGAATATTCAACATTTCCACGTTTTTTAAAGCATATTCTACATTCTTGAAGCAAAATCAACACATTCGATGGTTTTTACGCATAATAAACATTTTCGACATATATTCAACAGTTTTCGCGCATAATCGACGCATATTCAACGTTTTTAAGCATATTCTACATTTTTGAATCAAAATCAACACGTTCGACCTTTTTGACGCTTAATAAACACGCTTATATTTACAACCATTGTTTGGTTCTGGGGCTATTTAGCAAGTATTCGAATTCACTGATGATGGACTGATAGGTCCGAAAACGTTCTGAATTGGACATATTTTATTCAATCCATTGATATTTTTAAAATTTTTAGTAAATATGCTTAATAAACACTTTTCGACGTAGTTTTCTGACAGTTTTCACGCATAATCGCGAATATTTAACATTCTTTATGCGTTTTCACGTTTTTTAAAGCATATTCTACATTTTTGAAGCAAAATCAACACATTTGTCGGTTTTTCCGCATAATAAACACTTTTCGGCGTATATTCGATAGTTCTCGCGCATAGTAGACGCACATTCTACGTTTTTTGACGCAAAATACATTATTTGGCGCATATTTAATAGTTTTCGCGCATAATAGACGCATATTTAATATTTTTTTACGCCTAGTCTACGTTTTGGCGCAAAATCAACACATTCGACAGTGTTGACGCATAATCCTTTGGCGCATGTTCGGTAGTTTTCGCGCATAATCGACGACTATTCAACATTTTTATACATTTTCAACGCTTTTGGCGCATAATGGACCGAGCGGAGTAAAAGTATCTAAAGTGTTATATTCTTAGTCGTGTCAGGTAAGCAACATTTCTTTGGTCATTCATCGCCACTTTTTGCGACATGCGATACGTCTCTGGAGCTATATTTACAAACTAGTTAAGGTAAAAAATATAGAATGCAGAATTGACCCACTGCTGTCAAAAACTGCGCAAATAATAACCAGGAAAAAAAGGCAGAGAAGAGATAGAAGTAAATGTGATAAGAACATAATAAAGGGGCACTTACGTTATTTTTAATATACCCCCGGACGTCCTCTGGAAAAGCTAACCACCGTTGTTGGTAGGTGGTCTTTATGTTGGAGTCTTTAGAGGTGAGTTGATTTTTTAACTGCAAACCTGCGGCCATTCGGGCCACAGGGCTATTTCCGCCATGTCTTAATATATCTGATAGAGTTTTGATAAATTCTAGTAGGTTAGTCACTGCAGCTTGTTCGAGAAACGATGACGCTTGTTCCAATTCATTTTTATCTGAAAAAGAGTCAAATTAATATAGAAATTAAGTAAACCAAGATCCCTATCTTGTTCGGTTTTTTGTTTAGTATATTTGTAAAATGCTTACCGTGTGATACGTATTTAAGAAAACTGAAAAATTGTGTTTTATCTTGCAGGGGGGAATTGCCAATCGTCAAGGAAGACTGACAAATAAAAACTACAGTAGCTCAGTTCAAGAATGACTTTTTTTAATAAAATGGAAAGGCTTTTGCTGTTTAAAGCTGGGATCCAATAGAACATAACGTGGCACGCCTTGGAAAATATGTCATAGAAAAAGATAAAAACTACAAACGGAAATCAACGTAACGTGAAATAGCGTTATTTCCCTCTGAATTTGTGATTTATGGCCGGCCTAGATCGGCGCGAAGTGTTCCATCTGTTGTAGGTAAATGAGCAAGGTTCAAAGAAAATCAGAAGCAGAATTCATCTGATATTTTATATTCATTTGTTTATTGTTTATTTTATTGAGTTGTTATTTACCTCCAAGTTTTCTGCGGTATTTGCAATGACCATGTACTGCGTTTTATCATAATTCATTTCCAAACCCCAGCTTTCAAATTATTCTTACAGTTTTTTTATCGTGTAGATATCTTTGTCTTTTGCTAAAATTATTTGATCGTCGGCAAACAAAAGGCTGGGAATATAGTTGCCGCCAATTTTTATCTCCATCTTTCCACATTTCTTATTCTAGTTTTTAGTGTTTCTTCCATATAAAGTTTATATACGGTTAGTAACAGGCAGCATCCTTGTCGAAGTCGTAGCAGTAAAATGATTTTACGGCATTTATGTAGTTGTTTACTCCGTGATTTTCCATTGTTTTTAACCCTTTCGCTGCGGATGACGTCGAAAGACGTCATTAAATTTTTAAGTTACAGGCTGATGACGTCTTTTAATGCCATCGGTATGGGCAAATACTTTAATTTATCGTCAGCCTCCAGTGAGGCAGTGAATGAAGTCTTTTGAGTCATCCGCAGTGAAAGGGTTAACAGGTTGTTGACTGGGACAATAGAGCTTTCGGAGAACAGCTTTGAATGTTGTTTTTTCTACGAGCTGTTTAATAAAAAATATATTATTTATTACATGAGCATCCGAGACGAAAACCACTCTGTTTTTCTCCATCCATTATCCTTTATTTAATGATTTTCTCATACAACCTACCACAGAAGGTGTTACGCATATTCCCCTAAAATTATTGGGATCTTTTTGAAGTTATACTTCTTTACGTGCGATATGAGGGTGAATTTTTATATGTTAAAACCTACGATCCCGGCGCATGCGCATTATAACTTTGTTCTGATTGGATGTTCAAATGACATGTCAAAAATTATCCAATATGGCAACTGTAGCGCAGCTGTGGTGTGGACGGTTGACGGTTTGGTTATGTATGGTTGTTGCGTTTTAAAATTTGTGGGAAGAGAAACAACAAAGGTTAATAGTTATACTGCCTTTTTAAATAGTTTTCATATTATATTTTTGAAGTTATACTTCAAAATGTTTTAATTTATGTATGTATTAGTCCAGAAAAGGTGTGGAAAGAATATATTAGTGTTTTTAAATATAGTTTTCTACAAACGTCTTAAAAATGCAATTTTTAGGACTCCATAGGAGCGTTAAAAATGCTACTTTAAGGCACTAGTGCTTTAAAAATTTTAAGGCACTGCAGTTAAAAGTGAATTGTCAAATTGTGAAACGTCAAAATATTTATATTTCATTTATTAACATTAATATTAATAATACAACTTGCGCAATTTGAAAAAGGTGGTTTAAAAGGTTTTTAATTATAATTTTGTGTCTTTGGATTTGTCTTCCTTGGGCGTAAAATAATAAAACATCTATTTTTATATTTCACTTGTCACCATGATGTATAATTATGTATATCTGAAAGGTAAGTAGCATGCGGCTTGATGGCCTTGTTGGTAGAGCATTGGATCAGAGATCAAAAAATCGCGAGATTGCGGGTACAAATCCCGGACGATTCATATTTTTTTCTTTTTTTTTTTAATATTTGGCATTGTTAAGTTTTGGTTCATTTTTGGTAATTATTGTTAATTTTTTGTATTGTAACTGTTAAGTAGGTATATTTATTTCGTTGAAATTATATTATAATAGAAGTATAACTTTTTAGATGCGTACAAAGTACACACACATTCTTTTTGAGGGTAAAATTGTACATGAACCACGCGCCTGCGCACACTGACAGTATGTAGTTCATTGCTAATCTTTCAAGATAGGTATGTATGTATCTGTAACCGTGCAAATAAGGCATTAAAAGAATATATTAGTGGTTTTAGGAAATGTATTATTTATTATAATTCTTGTGTTTTTGGATTTGTGTTTCCCTGTAGTAAAATAATAAAATATGTAGGCATAACATTTTTACAGTTTGTCGCCGTGTTGTGTAATTATATCCGAGACTTACGTGTCAATTCAAGTGGCTCGATGGCGTAGTTGGCAGAGCGGTGGGACAGAGAACGGAAGCACACGGAAGGTCGCGGGTTCTAATCCTGGACGATTCATACTTTTTGAAGTTATACTTCTTTACCGGCGATAGAGGGTAAATTTTTATATGGGAAAACCTAGCGACCGGGCGCATGCGCATTATAACTTTGTTCTGATTGGATGTTCAAATGACATGTCAAAAATTATTCAATATGGCGGCTGTGGCACATCTGTAGTTAGATTATTTATGGTTGTTGCGTTTTAAAATTTGTGTGAAAAGAAACAACAAACAAAAGTTAGTTAATAGTTATACTGCCTTTTTAAATAGTTTTCATATACCTATATTTTGGGACTTTTGGACTATTTTGGACAAGGAAAACTCATTCTAATTTGGTAAGTAGTTTTTATTATAATCATATTGTAATTATACATTTGGATTAGGTTGAAATACATACATTTATTTTCTCAAGAATGCGGATTTTAGAGAGAAATCCCAAATTAGGTTCGATTTTTATTTTTAAATTATGATTTTTTGGCGTAGATTTATTTATCTAGTAGGTATGTAATGCTTTGATTTACATACTTAATTTGATTACCAACAAAAGTTCTACCAATCTTCATCTAATATATTGTTTTCTTACTGTTTTGTTATATTTTTATATTTTCTTCCACAAAATTTAAACTACATAATTTAATTTTCAAAACAACTGTCAAACAGTAAAACGTTCAGTTACCGTATTTTTCCACATGATAAATAATGTGGGATTGGACGAGTAAGTCTACGCTTCGATTACGAGTTAAAGCGGCACGAAATTCAAGGGTTCAATTCCCGATGCAAGTTTTACTTTTTTATTTTTTTATGCATGTTATGATTGTAAGTATATTTGTTAGATAATTTTTTTTTTCAGAAAATGCGTATTTAAAATTTTTGCCAACAATTATTATCGTTCAGAAATCATTTTTTCTTTGTGGCATTTTTCAATGTGTTTGTGTGCGTTTTATTCTTATTTTTTTAAATTTTTGGTATTGTCTTAAAAATCACATAATATGTAGTAGAAGTATAACTTCTTACGTGCGTACAAAGTACACACACACATTCTTTTTTTTTATTTTTCGTTATTTTAATAAAAAATTTTTGAAAGTGGTAGATAAGAAAGTTAGTTTAATATTTAAATAAAATACAAATAACCTGTTAAGTATATTTACTTCGTTTAAATTACCTATATAATAGAAGAATATCTTCTTACGTGCGTACAAAGTACACACACATTCTTTTTTTGTTTCCCTTTTTATGCATAGAGCTTAAATAGACCATTTTCCACTCCATCGGTATTTTTCCATCAAATCAGCATTTGTTAAATATTTGTTTTAATCCTTGTATTAAGGCTAAAGGGGTGTGTTTTAACAGTTCTGCGGGTGTCTCCAGGTGTCTGTTATTTTTCATATAATATTTAGCGCACTTCTTACTTCGTTTTCTTATTTGCAACTAGTGTTTATCTATCTCTTATTTTGTAAGTTGAGGGAGTATATAGATAGTTTTTTTCTCGTAAATACTTTACTTATTCGTCCATTTGTATTGGTTTTATCTTTACCAAACCAATAGAATTTGTAACGCTCAAATTAAATACTTTAAAGAAGGCTCTTAAAAATACCTTGGACGGATCATATTCACAATACAACCTTCAATATAAGATAGTACGATAAGAAGAAAAGAAACAATGACGTTCAAGGAATTTTATTAGTTCATATAATCAATTGATAAAATTCGGCATTCCATGTGACTTTAGTAATATCTTTTCTCTAATATCTGATTTTAAATTATTTGTTCATTTTACTGAAGTATCTTAAATTATGCAATCATTTAAGTTCTGCAATGTTTCCAATCCTAGTGTTTTATTGCAATTTTTAAGTGTTTTTGTAGTGCTCTGTACATACCTGTACATTATTTTATTTATAAAAAATTGTAACACACGTAAAACACTTCAAATATTTAGCAATATACATCACACAATCTTACTCCGTAACAACTTTTTGAATTAAGTCATTCATTTCTTTTTGGATCTTTAAGTTTCATATACATTATTGATTTTATACATTTAATCAACCAAATAAACACTTTTTAACTGAGTCTGAAAGAAAACAATGATAAATCGGGTCTATAATTAGTTTGGCACCTCTAAAACCAATTATAAAACATGGGGATAACCTTCTCGACATTGAATAAATTTATCAGTAAAATTGTGGTGATAAAAAACGTGTGTAATACAGTCGGTAAGGAATACAGTACGGGTCAACAACTTCTCCTACACTTCTTATTAAGTGATTAATGTAATACATATACATACTATATTTTGAACTGATTCAAAAGCTTAATTTTCATCAATTCATCTAAAAGTCCTCTGTTATTTGAAATCGTCTTCACGATTTGTGTGCAATGTTCAATATATTAACAGGGTTTCATGACATCTCGTAACGCGACAGTTCGTAACCGGACAACTGGTAACGGACTCGTAACTATACAAATTCGTAACGGACAATTCGTAACTTCCAAATTGAATTATTCTGTTTATTTTTGTTAACGTGGAAACTAAATGTTATTACAATTATAAATGAAATTATGTTTATCGATTTAATGAATCATTATCAGGATAAACATTTTTAAGGCATTTCATATTTCGTGTTTCAGCATATAATAAAAGTATTTAAACCAAGTATTAAAGTATTAAAAGCCATCCCTCGTATCAACTATAACCGTTTATTAAATACCCCAACGCTATTAGGACCGTGCAAGTTCGGAAAAGCGACACCTATTTCTAGGCTCTGAACTTTTATTCGCACTTTTAATTATATTGGCCAATCATATGGTCCTGGTTACTGGATAATTGTCAAGGCCATAGCCAAAAAAAATAATAAGAAGAAAAAATAAGATTTAGGTTGTGTTATTCAAACGTAAACAATTGTATGTAGTAAATAAAATTAGTTATTAAAATGCAGTATTGCAAGCAAAATACAATTAATTAAATTTACCTTTATATAATAATTGCATATCATATCAATATTGTGAAGCAATATATAATTTTTCTTCTTAAATGACAATAGGTATGAAATGTACGTCAATTTGACAATTTCAGTTGACAATATGAATTATTTAAGAAAGTTGCAATATTTCTCCGCTATTCGCGCACGATCGTTTCGCGTATCCTTTCCAAGCACTTGCACATCGCGAATAACCAATCGCAAGGTTTATTATAATAACAGGTAATTATAATATTTCCTTTGCAAACTGCTAGAAAATTGGGAATGTCTAAAGACGGTTATTGGCTTAAATATTTCACTAATTACTTCATTATTCGTTTCATAAGAGGGATAAACTTTTAAAAATATCGTTAAAAGTTTGCATGTATTTAAATATTTGTTTGTAGTCCGTTCTTTAACGGTAAAATATTGCAAAACTTCTAAATTTTAAAGAACCGCTTGGATTGACATGAAATTTGGCATACACATAGCTAACAAGTCAAAGAAAAAAAGTGATATTGTGCCGATATGTGCTTTTGCCTTGGGGGTGGTTTTCAACCCCTCTTGGGGGTGAAAAAATATTCGTCCAAAGTAAGTCGGGAAATGGATAAACTGGCTAATTTTAAGTAACTTTTATTCTATAGTCTTTTCACTAAGTCGATACTTTTCGAGTTATTTGGCAGTGAATATGTTCATTTTTTCAACAAAATAACCACGCTTTTAGACGGTTTTAAGTATTTTGTCGAAAAAACATTGTTAGCAAAAATATAGCCTGTAAAAAATTTAAAAAAATGGTGTATATATCATGTCTCTATACCTAGTAGAAGCAGAGTTATAGCTAATGAAAAATAGGTTCATATTCGTCAAATTCCAAATGGAATATTTTAACGTGAAATAACCAAAAATGAAGCACATTTCGGGGAAAACTAATTACAACTTATTTAAAGTGTTTAAAAAAAAGCTTCATTTTTGTTTTATAAAAAAAATTTCTAGCATCAAAAGTAAACAAGTTACGCTCAAAATAAAGTTAGTCCCTTTTTGTTTTGGTAAAAAAAATCGAGAAAATCACCCCCTAATTAGTATCTTAAATGAACTTAATCGTTACGACTTCACAAGTATCTTGACTCGTGTATGTATTGCTTATATGATCTGTAAGTTTCATCGGTTCAAAGTCCTTATTATTGAAAGGGCTGTAGTTAAAAGGGGTTGAACGAGTCACTGATCACGAATGTATGCAAATTTAGAAACACCAAATCTTAATCAATTTTTGTCTAACAGAAAAACAAAAATAATACATGATATTCAAAAAAGCAATGCTGACTTTTTTTGTTTTTCGAGATTTTTGGTATCTCTAACAATTTTTAAGTTATTTTGAAAAAAAGCATATTTTTCAAAATTAAAATTTTTAAAAATTTTACTTTGAAACAAATTTTTTTCAAAAATAAGCACTTTGAATCGATGAAACTTACAGATCATATAAACACAACATAACTAAAATAATTTGTGGAGCGGTAACGATTAATTTCATTTAAGTTGCTAATTAGGGGGTGGTCTTCCCGATTTTTTTTTGCCAAAACAAAAGGGACCAACTTTATTTTGAGCGTCACTAGCTTAAATTTAATGCTAGAAACTTTTTGTAAAAACAGAAATAAAGCTTTTTTGAAATACTTTAAAAAAGTTATAATGGGTTTTCTCCAAAAAGTGCTTAATTTTTTGAATATTTCACGTCGAAATATTTTATTTGAAATTTGGTGAATATGAATCTATTTTTCATTGGTTATAACTCTGGTTCTACGCCGTCTAAAAATGTGGTTATTTTGTTGAAAAATGAACATATTCACTCGCAAATAACTCGAAAAGTGTTGACTTGGCGAAAAAGCTCTATAGAACAAAAGTTACTTAAAATTAGTCAATTTACTCATTTCCGGACTTATTTTGGACATATATTTTTTACCCATAAGAGGGGGTGAAAGTCACCCCCCAGGGCAAAAGCACACATCGGCACAATATCACTTTTTTTCTTTGACATGTAAGATATAAGTATGTCAAATTTCATGTCAATCCAAGCGGTTCTTTAAAATTTAGAGCAAAAACCGTGAAAGAATGTGTTTAAAGTGTTTAAAAGATTGTGTTTAAAGACTTTTAATATATTCTGAAACACGAAACATAAAAACTGTGTTAAACATGTTTATCCCAGTACTGATTCGTTAAATTAACAAACATAATTTTAATTATAACTGTAATAACAGTTAGTTTCCACGTTAGCAAAAATAAACAGAATAATTAAATTTGGACATTACGAATTTGTATAGTTACAAACTGTCGCCGTTACGAAGTGTCGCCGTTACGAACTGTCGCTGTTACGAATTGTCCGTTACCAGTTGTCCGGTTACGAACTGTGTATAGGGCTGGTATAGTGAGTAACTTTAGCGATTTAAAATGACTCCTGCATAGTGATGTGAGTTGTAAAATTACATAACTTACGTTACATAAATTACACGTAACTTACGGTAATATTACATGATACCCGTAACTTAATGTAATTTATGTAATTTTTGGAATTTACGTAATTTATGAAATTTAACGTAACTTATGATAAATTTACATAAATTACCGTAATTTATGTAATTACTGGTAAAATTACATATATTATGGCAACTTATGCGCGCGCAATTGTCGTAAGTGCGGTGCGCCGGTGCCGGCGCGCGCGAACCAGTGGGTGCTATTACGCTCGTCGCTCGTTAGTCGTTCCTTAGTCTGAGTCAGGCAGGTTATGTTTACATTTCTGTTATTGTATGTGTAATGTGTATGTATAAGTTAGTTTTCGACTGTTCTTTCTCTATTCATTCACGCAGCGTTGGTTACTTTACATTTATTTATAAGGAAGCACAGAAACTATAAGGTAAGAAATATATTATTTCTACAAACAGCAAAACACGTGCCGGTGATGTCCATAGCAACCTTAGATTGGGAAACACAGGGGCGGGCCTATCGCATATCGACTGTACGTTAAATCTAACGCGCGTCATTTTATATGTGGCTACAGTACTTAATTCTGAATTCGGTTTACCAAGTTTTATTCGATTTTTTAGATTAGTTTACTGTACAATAACTATAAGAATGATAGGAGCAACGGGGTACTTGTGCATGTAGCATGTGTAATTGAATTACACTGACATAACTTACTAAATAAAAAATTTTGATAACGTTGAGGGCAAAATAATGTAGTTGTCCGATCCAGTATTCTGCTTATTCGAATTTCATTAAATTGTTACACAGATTCAATTTTAATCTTTCTTCTATTTAAGGATGCCTAACAATTTTTTATGCCCTCGTGCCCATCAAATACTTTGAAAAATAATGTTTTTTCCCTTCTTAATGTTTAAGTCTACCTGAATATTTTTTTTAGGTCATAAAACATGGTGAAACGTAAGACAGATATCTGGCTTTATTTTGAAGTGTTACCTGCGGGTTCTTCTAATCAAAAGACCATAAATGTGAGGTGTAAATTTTGCAAGAGTGTACATGCAAAAAATGCTACAAGAATGAAATCTCATCTTCAACAATGCACTTATGTGCCGCATATGATAAAACTTAAATTCAATATTTTAACTCCAAAGTCAAAGGGGAATCACTCTAAATTTCCATTTGAAACATCCATGAAAAAGATCACATCGGCAAAATTGGATAACGATAACACTGATGCTGCTTGTACATCATCAACGGTTTCCACAGCATCAACATCTGCTTCTGATAACATTCATGTGGAAACACCTGTTTGCACAAAAATCAACAGAATACAATCATTTTGTGATCGAATGACACACGAACAAAATAACGAATTGAATATTTTGCTTGCTAGAGCTATTTACACCAGTTCAGCACCACATTCAATTACCGAGAATGAAGATTGGAAATTGTTTTTTAAAAAAATTAGACCTTCATACACCTTACCATCGAGATATATGTTATCAAATCGTCTCCTGACCGAAGAGTACGAGCGAGTTGAAGTTCAAGTTAATGATAAAATTAAGCAAGCTGACAATTTATCATTGCAATGCGATGGTTGGTCCAACTTGCGAAATGAAAGTGTAATTAATTTCATTGTTACAACACCCGAACCGTTATTTGTCAAATCAGTACTAACAAAAGCAGAGAAGCATACCGCAGAATATATAACAAAATTAATGGTTGAAGTTCTGGAGGAGTATGGACCTAAAAAATTTTTCGCTATTGTGACTGATAACGCAAAGAATATGAGGAAGGCTGTGAGACAATGTGAAGAGATGTATCCCCATCTTGTATCATACGGCTGTTTAGCGCACACATTACATTTATTGTGCAGCGATATTTTGAAATTATCTTCAATAGAGACACATTTGTCACATATTATACATATCGTTAAAACTATTAACCAGTGTCAAGTACTGAGAGCTCAATTCACAGAAATAAGAAATGAGATGAAGTGTGGAGTGTCTCTTAGCCTACCTGTAAAAACAAGATGGGGTTCACATGTAAAATGTCTTCAAGATCTGACTAAATGCAAGTCCGTCCTACAACGTCTAGCAATATCTCCAGATAAAACAATTCAAGATAGAATACGCAGCGCAAAAGCAAATTTACTTGATGAAGGATTCTGGATAAATTCTAGCGCTCTTGTTGAATTGCTTAAGCCAATTACTGAAGCAATAACACGTCTTGAAGGAGATTCTTCGTCAATTCATTTGGTTTGTGAAACTTTCGCGAAAATCGGTAGTAACATATCTACTCATTTAGAATGCGTGAAACTAACGGATTGCGAAAAAACAGAAGCGATGGATAAATTTATATCAAGGAAGGAATACGCCCTTCAACCGATCCATTTTGCCGCAGACTTACTAAACCCTCGGTCTGTTGGTGCAAATTTATCATCAGCCGAAAGGATTGAAGCGATGAAATACATTACTACTATGTCAACCACGACCACGATAGAGATTGGTGATGAAGGAGTGTCAAAGATTACTGAGGATTTAGGAAACTATTTAGCTAAAACAGACTTTTTTGGCGAAACATTTTTATGGAACATACTCGATAATGTCTCTTTGGTTACATGGTGGAAAGGATTTTGTGGACATTCATGCCTCTCCAAAGTTGCAGTCAGGATATTGACAATGCCGTGCACTTCTGCGGCAACAGAGAGAAGCTTTAGCTCCCAGAGCAGCATTCATACGAAGAGAAGAAATCGCCTAACAACTCAAAGGGCAGCAAATTTAAATTATATACAATATAATTCAAAATTGCTGAAACGTTCACGACAACATCACATACAAAGTCAATATCCTATAGAAGAGACTGTACAGAACAACGTTTCGATAGAAGGTAGAAACTTACAGAAGGAGATAGAAGTAATTGAAAACCATATTTCCGAAGAGGAAGAATTAGACGAGGTAATTTTAAATTTAGGCATTTTTTAGATATGTGATATGTGCATGTGATATATGCAGTTTGCTTCTTTTCCGATTTTCCAATGCATTCCACCGTTTTCGAATAAAAAATTATAAATCTTATGTTTTCAGACAATATCATCATGGCATTCAAATACAACAGGAAATGGAAATTCCGACGATGATTTTAATTTTGCTGACTTTGCAATGACCGATGATGAAATTGATCAAAGAATGGAAACTAGGGAACAGAGACCAGCACGCATTTTGAGACAAAGCAAAGTGAACATTTTAGAAAACGTCTTAATGAAATCGGTAAATTAGTGTAAACACATACATATTTATTGTTTATATTCCAAAATTATCAATTTCAGGGTAAAGGCACAGAACAACCCCAAAAAAAAACGGAAGTCGAGAAGGATACTTCAGATGCCGAAAACAAGGTAGTTAGATCTGTATATATTATATTATAGTGATGTAACGAATGTCATTTTTTGAACATTCGCGAATACGAATGCGAATGCGAATATCTGCTACCAACATTCGCGAATGCGGATGCGAATGCGAATATTCAGTTTCTTTAAATTTTGTTTGTATTTTTGTAATGTTTTCTAAAGTTCTAATGAGAAGATAATTGATATTTAGTTTAAATCAATCTGAATCTTAAGCTTTATTACATACATAATAACAAATAATAAAATACCGTGAAGGCTTGATAATGTGATTATACGAGGTTAAGTTACCTTTTCTTAATAAAAAAAGATAAGATGTGAATAGATTTTGATTTTATTAACCTAATATTATCCAAAAATTATATTTTTTTCTGATGTTCATATTCGCAAAACATTCGCACAAATCTCGCGAATACGAATGCGAATGCGAACATGCAAAAATATGCGAATATTCGCGAATGCGAATGCGAATACGAATATTCGTTACATCACTATTATATTATAAACCCATTATTTTTACTCTCTATGTTTACACTTTCCTATTTAATTTCAGGATGCAGTTCTGGATTTGCCGGAGATAAAAAAAATTACACAAGGCTCATTGGAAGAGCAAACAATTGAAACTTCGACGTTTTATAACAAGAAGGTCTCCAGTTGTCTGCGAAAAAGGAAGTTGTGATTTATAAAAGCCGCTTAAAACAAAACTAAAGAACCTATGTTTTCATTTCTTTATTATTTGTATGTATTTCTTATCCACTTTTCTTTATTTCATAAGTATGTAGTTACTTTGTGTTTATTATATTCAATATGAATGCAAACAATTGATTTTTTAATACAATGAACATAAATTACATAAGTTACATAAATTACATCTGGTTTGTAATTTTTGGGTAATTTTACACGTGTAACTTACAATTTCTGAAATTACACGTAATTTCACATCGCTACTCCTGCATGATTCAGAGCATTATAATTGCTTCATGACACGTACTGCTTTTTTTTGTATTTTAAACTACTACCTCCCCATACTATGATGTTATATCGAGCTCTCGAATAAAAATTAGAAAAATAAAAAGACTTAACTACATTTTTTACAATAATTCTCAAACCATAGCAAGCTCTGCTTAGTTCTTTGCAAAGATTCTCGATATGATATTTGAAATCTAAGTTTTGGTCAATCCAAACCCCTAAGCATTTGGCATACTCAGAAAATGGCATCAGATGTTCATTTAGGTTAATATTGTCAGGTGTGTCTGGACCTCGGTTTGTTTTAAAGAATACAGCTTTAGTTTTTTCAGGATTTAAAACTAGTCTTGAATTCAAGAACCAGTTTTCTACTTCTGACATCAAAGAGTTATCTGTCAGAACTAGTTCAGGTAAATTTCGGGCAGAAACCAACAGTGTACTGTCATCTGCATAATTAATAATTAATTCCTTAGTTTTAGCAACTGGTGCCAAATCATTTAAGTAGATAATAAATATTAGCGGTCCCAGAACACTTCCCTGTGGAACACTCCTGGACACTGCCAGAGGCTCTGACCGCACATATTGCATTGTTTTGTCCTTAATTTTTAGTGCATGTGCACGTCCAGTAATGTAGCTCTTTAACCAATTTAATTCCACACCTCTAACCCCGTAGTGTTCAAGCTTCACAAATAAAACATCAAAATCAATGCAGTCAAAGACCCTGCTTAAATCCAGAAAAATCCCACATGAGACATTCCCAGCATCCAAACAATTATATATCTCATTAGTTAATTCAAATAGAGCATTCTCGATGCACCTACCTTTAAAGAAACCGTGCTGGCTATGGCTGAATAATTCTTCATTGAGGAAAAATTGAAACAGCTGATCATGAACAACCAACTCAGAAAATTTTGAAAATGAGCAAGTAGACTAATTGGTCTATAATTATCAAAAGAATCGATATCACCCTTTTTTGAGCAGGGTTTAATAATCGCAAATTTCAGATTTTCAGTTTGTTGAAAGCATTTCTTGGCTGTCCTATTCTGGCTTTAATCTCTTCTGTGTATTCATTAATTTCATTAATTATTGTACCCAGATATTTATATTTTTCAACTTTTTTAATTTGTTCTCCATGAATTGTTATGTTTTCTTGGCGCTGTTGGACTTTTATTACCTACCATAAATTATGTTTTTTGTGTTTAGGGACAGTCCGTTTTCTTCATTGATTGTACTACTCTGTCAACCATTTGTTATAAATATTCAAGACATTTTAAGTATGCGCATTGTTATATCGGGATTCAAAGTTCTATTGCAAAAAAATTGTTCCATTATTATTTGGCTTCTTGGTAAAGATTAGAAACGGTTTTATCTAAGTTCATATTTTTAAGCCATTTAACGACAATTAAAAATACCTATCATAACTTTTGATTTATCATAGGACTGTGTAGAAACATTGTGACGATATGTTTTATAAAAATTATCAAGTGGAAATAAAAACTATCAAGTGCAAATATTATCAATAAATTAATACTCAGACATTGACAATCTTTGAGGATTTAGAACTGAAGTGGTTGTTGTGGATTTGTGTAATATTAATTTCTTAATTAACTATTTTTAATGGGAAATAAGCCACAATTTTACTAAAAAATGATTTTATTAACGTTTCGACGTCCAATATTTTTTGTACTTTGACAACGGCATCCGATTTGGACGTCGAAACGTTAATAAAATATTTTTTTTTAGTAAAAGTGTTGCCTATTTCCCATTAAAAATAGTTAATTACAAAAATGCCACAAGAAAATAGCTTCAGAACAATATTATTTTCTTGGCAATATTAACTTTGTATCTGACTTTTTCTGTAACTAACTGTCTTTTTCAATGCATATTCGTATTTCTTTCATTTACGGCCCAAAAAATACAAAGTAAAAATAAACAAAGAAACCAAAAAATGTATTGACGAAAAGAAAATTCTATATATTATAAAAGTATGAATACTCAATCCTTAAAAGACCTACAGAAACACAAAGAGAAAACAAGTAAAATTATGAAGGCAGGTAAACAGAGAGAAGTGTACTTTTGAAGTGTGTAAAATAAAATTTATATATTATTTATTTTACGATACGCACGAAAAATTTACCAATGCGGACGCGCCATAAGAAACAAAAAATTAGGAGCACAAGAAGGAATCGTTAATGAACTAGTTACGTAAGTACGGAATAGAGAAACTTCACAATACAGAATCGTACACCAAATTAAGATAAAATTAATTAGTTATAAGTAGGTACTCTTGAGTACGGCGTTTGTTTTCAACGATTAGTTGACAGCTCTCCTTTATTAGTGCCTTAGTTTCGTTGTTTATTTTGTCTTCTTTAGTTCTTGTTTTGTTTGTGGCTCGGTTTCGAGGCTTTTATTTATATTTTTGTTAACGTCGTCAATTTGGTCCTGATTATGTAAAGGATCTCGAGTGAACTTACTAGCTAAGATCTTTCGGAATTGTTCTCCATTTGTTCCTTGTTTAAATCCATGTATCTGCGTTGTTTTTTTGAGGATTCTTTCCCCCCCTTCTTTCGTGTTAATATTTATTTTCGCCCTAACTATACGAGACGGTCACTACCAGTTGTGTTGTTTATTGCTGTGCTGTGACGTCTCCAAATAATGTTCTTTTGTTGTTTAGAGAAAATAGTCTATTTCATTTTTGGTAGTTCCGTTAGGTGCGGTCCATTTCCACATTCTGTTAAGTTTCTTTTTGTAAAAATAAAAGGTTGTTAAAAGGCAACGTAGAACATGAAAACAAAGATAATATGTTGCACATATTCCTTTTATGAAATGCTTTATTTTATCCAGTGGCGTAGCTGAAGATTGCGGGCCCCCCGCGACAATTTTTATGGGCCCCCGTATTATAAAATAACGACAACTAATAACAGTATAATTACTAAAATTGGTGCAAATAACAATATTCGGCCTTTCTTTAATAAGTCCTCATTAGTTAGTGTTAATAGATTTTTTGGGAATAGACATGAAAACTTATTATGTCATGTATCTTAATCCGACAAACCTATTAGTAAGTTGTTGCAATATTACATCTAAAATTACATTGAAAACATTAACTACAAAACTTTTTTTGTTAAAAGTTATTTTTTCGTCGCATCTGAGCCCATCGTAAAATTTTTTTATACGTTTTATCCGTTTATTTTTAAATTCCGGTATAATACCCCACTTTTCTGCTATTCCTGGTGCGTTTGCTAAAGTTTCGGAAAACGAATTTCTCATTTCTAGAAGATTATCACGAGATTTTTCAAAAAGTTGAAGGGCGACCGTTAACTCTGCCGTTTCAGATTGCAAAAGTGTTGATGTTAGATTAATAAAGTTAAGTATTTTAGACTGAATAGTAATGTTAACGACAAATTAACATTAACTTATAATTTTTCATCGTTTTTTAGATAGCAATGAAATTTTCTGTAAAGATTGCATTACTTGTCGGAAAGCTCGACGCAAAGCCATAACAGCATCATGTCTGGATGACCACCGGGTTTCACATAACCTTTTAAATGTTGACAAACGCGATGAATCCAAAGTCATAATAGTACATAATACATCCTATCTTTTAATACTTGCACTAAAAAAACATATATTTTTTAATTATATCCTAAAGAAACCAACTCCTGTACACCAACAACGGCATCATTCAACACTAGCTTCAGGCTATGGGATGCACAGTGAACATAGGAAGCTGTTTTTTCAATATCAGTTAATACGCCTTTGTATGCCTGAATTATACACCACTCATAACGCTTGCCCCATCATACCCCTTTCCTCTGCAGTTACCCGCTTCATTATTTCCTTCGAAATTCCCTATTTTGATGCTTATTATGAAAATATGTTTTGGTCCCCAATTTAAAGAAAGTAGAAGTATTAAGCCTGAAGGCTTTAAGGGGCCCCTCCTAACGTCGGGGCCCGCAGGGCCTATCGTAGCTGGGGCCCTGCGGGCCTTTCAGCTACGCCACTGATTTTATCTATTATGACCTTTTCTGTAAATACAATCCAGTATGAAGTTATAGTATAAGTTATACTCTAAACATTCCAAAAATCCGGCACCCTCTGGTTTTTAATAGCACAAATGAGATTATACTGTACGAAAGAACCGCGAAAAGTACGATTATTATTGTTAAACGAAATTGCGAACTCAATAAAAGCACAATTAACGTTGATAAAGTTGAACGTCCTGATTTGCATCGATTCGTTACTCTGTGGTTTATATCATTTTGTCGTACCATATCTCGTGATTAATGTAAAATACAGGTTTTTTGTGGGTCTAAATTTAAATTGATTCTTATTAATGATGTTTTCTAAACATGAAACATTCGCATGATAATCAAGAAGTGATTATTTGCAAAAATAACTTCTTACAATTTCGTTGCGTTTACATTTAAATTTATATTTACAATTTTGAACAAAAATAAACAAATTCATCTTGTATTATAGACGTTATTAGGATGACCTTTGACCGAATATTTTGAAACGTTCATTTATGAGTCAACATTAATACAGGCCTTTGTAGACATAGCGATATGACATATTTAATCGAAGATGAAAGTTAAAAATAATTATTGCTCTAGTGTTGGCATAATTGGTCAAAATAAAATGCTTTAGGAAATCATACAAAAAATACTTTTTGTCTAAATCTCATTTTATCGTAATTTTATTGATCATCCATCAGGTATTTTGAAATAAATCAGTCTCTTTATTCCTTGTTCGCCTGTAAATACTACAGTTAGTCCAGGCGGGATGTGTCCAAAAGCAGACTTCCATAATAGACCAGTAAGGATCTGCGAAAAAACGTCTATTTTTGGATGTGAGAGGTGGCATTCGGATTTTTGCAGATAAAGTTAGGTGACACCTTCAGTAATAATAATTGACTTATGCTCTTTCTCAAATATGCCCGGAACATTAATAAAAAAATTAAAATATTTAAAAATTTCGAAAAACATCGATTTTTTTCTGTTTTCTTTGCTTATAACTTTAAAACGATTCGCTTTGGAACAAAGTCGTAGAGAAATAAAATAAAGATAATTGAATTTTGTATGATATACGACTGGTAAAAAATGTCTTAAGGTATTACCTGTTCTGCAATATAGCAATAAATACAAAATAAGGGGGCAAAATAAGTCTGTTGTTATTCAATATTTTTTAACCACTTTGGTGGCACTTAGAACCTTTGAATTCTCTTAGGAAATTCTTTGTAATAGACTTAAATCGTCTACTAAATTTCATTAACATCGACCTAATAAATTTTGCATAATAAATTTGCAATCTAAATGTTTTTAAAAAATTTAAATTTTTATAAAATAGGTGCTATTAAGATAAGGTGCATATAAAGAGGTGCTCTACCTATCTAATACACTTTACAGCAGATGTTCTCAAAGTGGGTGACGCGGCACCCTGGGGTGCCTCAAGCATTTGCCAAGGGTGACGTGGAACATTTAAGAAAAGTCGAACAACCGGCCGCTGCGCCACTGTCCAATCGAAACATGTTTTTTGTACTATTTTTGTACTTATGTATTCTCATTGATTTTGCTGCCTGTGAAGAGCCGTCCGCTTCAAGCACGCCTATTAAAGCTCACCGCTGAAGATATGGGTATGGATCACTTCAATCTTTTGCTACACGCAGAGGTCCGGTGGCTATCGTGGGGAACAATTTTAGTTAGACTATTTGAACTAAAAGATCCACTGATTATCCCATTCACAGAGGAGTATTTCATCCAAGAATTAAAAGATGTCAATTGGCTGATAAAATTGGGATACCTTTCAGACATCCTCGAACTAATAAATAAAACCACCACTTCCCTTCAATGCAAAGGAGGAGCACAATTAGATACCATCAAAGCCTTGCGTAAAAAAGTTACATTTTTCAAAGCATGTGTTGAAAAGAGGAAGCTCACAAATTTCTCTCAATTGCAGGAATTTGCTATAACAAATGAAATCAATCATCAAACGAAATTCTTGAAATTGTTATTGCTCATTTGCAAGGTTTGGAAGAAAGTATTGTAAACTATTTTCCTGACATTGACTCAGATGACTTATATAGCTGAATGATGCACCTGTTTTCGTGCGACCCAAAAAATAAACCTGTTGGAATAACAAATGAAGTTTTTCAAAATCTACTTGAGATCAGCGATAACAGTTTAAAACTCAAATACCGTGAATGAAGCAAAGAAGAATTCTGGATGCAGGTATATTCAGAAAATAATGTTGTTGGCAAGGTTGCAGTGAAAAACTTACGTGTTTCACATCGACTTATCTCTGTGAGCCTTCTTTCTCCTCAAATGCTTACATTAAAAACAAATACAGAAGCAAACTTCAAGCATCAAGTGATTTGAGGGTCAAACTTACAAATATTCCCATAATTATAAAGGATATAATGAAACCATCATCGAAACAGTTTCATTCATCACATTAAGTAAGGATATTTGAATATCAAATGTACTGTATTTTATTAATCTGAAATAAAGTTTATATTGAAATCAAATGAGCCTCAGAATTATATTTTTTTCATTTTTTGTCGTTTCCCAAAACGTTTCAAGGGTTGATGTGCCTCGAAATATTTTTAGCCCTACAAGGGTGCCCCGACTAAAAAAGTTTGAGAACCGCTGCTTTACAGAATTAAAATCGGATTATTAAAGGGGCCTCAGCAATGTTTTTTTATAAACAATTTTTTGGCTTATAAACAAATAGCTTTGTTTAATAATAAAAAAATTAATTTTTAGCAATGCAAATAATTAAAACCGGTATAATTTGACTTAAACTTTCAAATGCTGCCAGCAGAATTGCTATTTTATTTTTTAATCAAACGTTATTCGCGTTCAAAAATTGCAATTCCTCGATTTTTTGAATGTTCCACCGCGTTTATCTCGAAAACTATGCATCCTACGAAAAAACTTGTAAGAACATTTTTTGCTTAGAATTACCCAATAAATACAAAAAAAAATGTTTTATTTTGCGAAAAATCGATGTTATGTAATTCCTCAAGTTCTTTGTTTATAACAATCTTATCGACATCCGGATCAACTGTTACCCAAAAAATTCGTGTTATACGGGTCAAAATACATAAAAAAACTTGGGTAAGTCCATCTAAATAAAGAATCTCCCTCCTGAACACAGCACTAATTTGTTTATAAGCCAAAAAATTGTTTATAACTTTAAAACATTGCTAAGACTGTTTAAATAATCCGATTTCAATTCTGTAAAGTGCATTAGATAGGTGGAGTACTTCTTTATATGTAAAAAAATTGACAAATCTTTGTATGTTCTAGTTTTTGTTGTGCAAGATTTTAAAAAAATTAAATTTTAAAACTTAAATTAAAGTTTAGATTGCAAAATTATTATGCAAAATCTATTAAGTCAATTTTAATGAAATTTGGTGTACGATTTTAGCACATTACAAAAATTTTCTAAGAGAATTGGGAAGGTTCCAAGTGTAACCTAAGTGATGGAAAATCATTGAATAAAGGCAGGCTTGTTTTGCCCCCTTATTTTATATTTATTGCTATTTTGAAGCAAGGGTGATAAATTAAGACATTTTTAACCAATCGCATCTGATAGAAAATTTAATTATCTTTGTTTAATTCCTATACGACTTTGTTCTAAAATGAATAGTTTTTAAGCTATAAGCAAAAAAAGTAGAAAAAAAAACGAATTTTTTGAAATTTTTAAATATTTTACTTTTTTTATTAATGTTCCGGGAATATTTGAGAAGGAGCATAATTCAATTATTATTAACGAAGTTATCACCTAACTTTATCCGCAAAAATCTGAATGCCACCTCTCACATCCACCTAAAAACAGATCCTTACTGGTCTATAATAGGAGCTAACTTTTTTGCTGGGGTCACTTCAGGATGCTCCTTGTATCAATAATCATGATATGAGCAAGTCGCAAATCTTGTGCTTAATTTTTTATTTACCAAAATCTGAAAAAATCGAAAATTGTTGCTCTTTACGCCCATATTTTTGCCTACAACTAGAGTAGGGATGTAAGAAGACAATATTCTCGTTCTAGAGAATATTCTTGACCACAAAATTCTCGATTTACAAGAACCGAAATAAAAATGAAAACTAGGTATTGATCAAATTATTATGACTTAAAAAATATGTAGGTGTATTGTTTTTGCCAATTCACCTAGCACGTATATTTTCGTGACCAGACACCTCGTAACGCGACAGTTCGTAACCGGACAGTTGGTAACGGACAATTCGTAACTATACAAATTCGTAACTATACAAATTCGTAAGGGACAATTCGTAACGTGCAAATTGAATTATTGTTTATTTTTGTTAACGTGGAAACTATGAGCCATTCCACGAACATACGCCTGTTTTGGATTACTTCGACAACGAATGTTTTACTGTGCAACATAAGAAGTACGAAAGTGAATGGCGCTAATAATTATTCCAATAAACAACAATGTAATTTGCAATTTACTTTCGTTCTTCTTATTTTGCACAGTAAAATATTCGTTGTCGAAGTAATCCAAAACAGGCGTATGTTCGTGGAATAGGGTATAGCTGTTAATACAGTTATAATTGAAATTATGTTTATCAATTTAACGAATCAGTGCGGGGATAAACATGTTTAACACATTTTATACTTCGTGTTTCAGTGTATATTAAAAGTCTTTAAACACAAACAAATATTTAAATACATACAAACTTTTAACAATATTCTTAAAAGTTTATTCCTCTTATTGTTCCTTAAATTTGCATATGCATAGACAAAGGTATAATGAAGTACTTAATTCCTGAAATCTTTAATCTGACAACCGTCTTTAGACATTCCAAACTTTTTAAATAAACATTTTGTAAAGAAAAGATTATAATTACCTGTTATTATAATAAACCTTGTGATTGGTAATAGTTTTGCATTCAATCAACGGTTATAGTTGATAAGAGGGATGGCTTGTAATACTTTAATACTTGGTTTAAATACTTTTATTATATTCTGAAACACGAAATATGAAATGCCTTAAATATGTTTATCCTGATACTGATTCGTTAAATTGATAAACATAATTCCATTTATAACTGTAATAACAGTTAGTTTCCACGTTAACAACAATAAACATATTAATTCAATTTGGACGTTACGAATTGTCCGTTACGAATTTGTATAGTTACAAACTGTCACGTTACGAGATGTCATGGAACCATATTTTTTGCATCTAAAACATTATTATTCTTGAAGCTCAAACTCTCAACACCTACTTGACGCTCCGCTCATGAAATTATTTTTTGCTTTGGCCGGCTGGGGAATCACGTAATTTTAGATAAAATCAAAGTAGCCGTGGCTGGGGAATCCCATAAACCACTAGCTAGGGTGTTTACAGTGTCAGTATTTATTGTCATTAATTTATTGTTTTGGGTGCTATTTAAGGTGACCAACAGCACTCATTTACTGAGTTTTGTACTCTTTTTTCGCAAACCGTACTCTTTTCAAATCCTGTACTCTGGAAAGTACTAGTGATGTAACGAATGTCATTTTTTGAACATTCGCGAATACGAATGCGAATGCGAATATCTGCTACCGACATTCGCGAATGCGGATGCGAATGTCCAGCTTTTTAATAATTTGATTCTATTTTTGTAATGTTTCCTAAATTTATAATGAAAAGTTAATTGGTATTTAGTGTAAATCAATCTGAATCTTAAGCTTTATTACATAATACCAAATAATAAAATAAAGTGAAAGCTGATAATGTGATTATTCGAGGTTAAGTTACCTTTTCTTAATAAAAAAAAAGTTGAGAAGTGAATAGATTTTGATTTTATTAACCTAATATTATCTGCAAATGATTTTTTTTCTGATATTCATATTCGCAAAACATTCGCACAAACTTCGCGAATGCGGATGCGAATATGCAAAAATATGCGAATATTCGCGAATGCGAATACGAATATTCGTTACATCACTAGAAAGTACTCATTTGTATAATTTTATACTCATTGTGAACCGATAGAATGGATAGTGAACTTTAGAGCATTAAATTGTTTCAAATGGACCCTTCTAAACA
Organism: Diabrotica virgifera virgifera; assembly: GCF_917563875.1. NCBI lineage: Eukaryota > Metazoa > Arthropoda > Insecta > Coleoptera > Chrysomelidae > Diabrotica > Diabrotica virgifera. The sequence goes on along the minus strand of NC_065445.1, from coordinate 272,255,714 downwards.
GTAAAATTGAATGGAAAGAATTTTCTTCAGCAGTCGAATTTGTAATGAAGGAAGTAAAAGATATTGTTATTAATGACCATTTTCTCTTTGAAGAAATTCGAAGAGTAAATTTATATTTAAATGAAGAAAAATTGAAGAAATGGAACAATGAGGAGAAAATAGAACTTGAAAAAGATGAGCAGAAATCTTTCTGCATTTTAGAGTAGAACATATCCCACATGAAAATTTAAAATTTTTAATAGAAATTTGCTTGTTGTCCAGACCCTAATAAATTAATGCTGCTGTTGAAAGGGTATTTTCACTAGGGAATGATTATTGGAGCAGTGAGAAGTCGCAACTTTCTGTAAAAACATTATCTGTCGTCTTAACAGTCAAATTTAATATGCAAAATAAAAGTTGTTCGGATGTGGCTACATTATTATAGAAACATCCTTATTTAGCAAAAAAATGCACTCCAAAGAAAAATATGTTTTTAAAAGAAAATAAAGTTTTTATCCTTTTTTCTTCTTTTTTTTTTTGTTTCGCCTATGAAATACAGTAGACTCCTTCTATAACGAGAAATGAAATGATGGCCTAATTACCCTGTTATATCAGACAACGATAATATTGATATGTTTTGATATCTCTTATGTAGTTTATTAGAGGTCGATGGTGAACAATGAGACCTCGCCATCTTAAATTGTAAATTTCCTACAATAATCAATATCGGTCGATACACAGGAAGAAGTTTATTGCAGGCGGCGAAGCATATTACAGCACTTGCCCCGATAACACAGATGTTAGGAATTTCTATACAGCCAGTTGGGGTGTTTATTTATAGCCATTACTGCCCTAAAAACAGGTAAAAAACATATTCTTCGGTTTAACTTTTCCTCGTTATAACCAAATATTCCTCGTTATAGAGGGTTATAGTTCAATAGGAATTTCATGGGAAACCTAATGTACCTCGTTATAAGCGAAACCTCGTAATATCCGTGTTCGTTATAGAGAGAGTCCACTGTACTTGCAAAGTGTACTCTTTCTGAACAAAAAATAGTTGGTCACCTTAGTGCTATATTATTAACAATTAACGTGCAAATATTTAGAAAGGTGTTCATTAAGCAGAGAAGAACACATTGAGGGAACTGAGTTTATAGATAATTTTAAAACTTTAAAATATGGTGATGACTGGGCTGAAATAATGACAGATGTGGCATTTTAGGCTTTGGCCACACGGGCGATTTTTTACGGCGCCCATTGGTTTGACTACCTCCTCCACCAATTTTAGATGAAATCATTTCATCTAAGGCTTTGACCACAGGGTGTCTCATTGTAAGCTTTGTCTATAAAATTGTTCAATTTTCAATGACAATAAAGCATATTTCTATTCTACTCTATGAAAAAGTGAATGATGAACATTATACTGAGTTGATGCTTTTATATCCTTATTTCTTGAAAAAAAAATATTTCTTGCTTTAAAAATGTATACCATTTTTATTCAGTTGCAATGCGAAGGCAAAACAATCTTACTTTTCAATTAGAATACGAAGTGCAATCCAGCTCTCTGAATCGCGATTTTCGATTCTTATTGGAATCTTATCGGAGAGAGCGCAGGCTTGGAGAACAAGCCTGCGCTCACATAAACCTAGGTGTTCTCGACATGAAGGAGTTGTGTCCATAGTTTGTGCGATGGTGTCTAACGCAAAAGGGTTGATTTAGCCTTGTTTGTCTACTGGGAACATGGAGGCTAATTTTCTCCAATAGTTGAGGACCAAAATTATTGGGAGTGTAGTATGCTATAAAACATTGTGAGATCCTTATGCATGCGTCGGATTTGGAGAGAGGTTATGTTGAGAGACTTTTCCATATCAGAATAGTTAATTTCATCAACCCTCTGGTTTTGTTTAAATGCAACAAATCTTAAGAACTTGTGCTGAACTCTCTCAATAACTTGAACATGGGTGTTATAGTGTGGAGACCAAACACATGAACAGTAATCTAGGTGAGGTCTCACAAGTGAACAATACAATATTTTTATGGATGGGATATTTAGAAAGTCTTTAGCACAACGTTTGATAAACCCTAAAAGTTACAGTGATTTTGAGACAATAGATGAGATATGGGGGATGTAGGATAAGCTGGAATCGAGCACAACACCTAGGTCTTTTATCTGAGATACAGAGTCTAAAGGACAATCTTTAATAGTATATATATATGATTTGCAGGAGTTCTATTTCGACCAAAAACCATTAAGTGACACTTTTTAACATTAAGTTCCATTCCGTTGCTATCACACCAATAGCTCAACCGATCCAAATCAGATTGTAATTTTTGATAGTCACCATCATTCTCGATTTTCAAATATAATTTTAAATCGTCAGCAAACATTAGGAAAAAAAGCAGAGTGGAAACAGGAGGCAATATCATTAACATATATATTGAATAGAAGGGGTCCCAGATGTGACTCTTGTGACACTCCTGAAGATACCTTAACTTCAAACGATTGAAAACCCTGAACACCCCTGAACACATACTATTTGTATTCTTTCAGATAGGTAGGATAACAACCATTCTAAAAGTTCACCCTGGATACCCAGACCTCTCAACTTATTGATTAAAATCTTGTGATTTACCCGGTCAAACGCCTTTGTAAAGTCTGTGTATACAGCATGAACCTGGAAGCCACCTTCAAGAGATTCCACAAGGAAGTCGGTAAATGTCAATAATGTATGTATACTTCGTCTACCGAACAGACAGAGTAATCACGTGAACAAATCACAATAATTCTTCAAAATACCCTAACTCATGCCCTTGTATACAATACCGATAACACCAATACCGAATACCTTGTTATCGGTATAGTGTACACGGGCGTGAGTTAAGGTATTTTGAAGAAAAATTGTGATTTATTCACGTCATTACTCCGTCTGTTCGATAGATGGAGTATAGATAAGGACACACCCTTAAACTTGATAAAAATAATAAACTTAAAGATAAAACCCATAACTAAATTAAAATTCATGGTGACGTTTCAATTATTACTTTAATCATCGTCAGAATAATAAGCTTCTTGAGCGGATGCTTTTAAATAATTTTAAAGGAACAAACATAATTAATGAAAACGTAAAAAATGACATTGACAATCATTGGGTTAAGTTAATAATTTCAAACACGCCATGTCTTGTTGCGTGTTTAAGGGTGGCTTCAAAAGAAATATGGATAATGCCTCCTTGATGCTGAGTTCTGTTGGAGAACTTGCATGACCAATGATTGAGAAGTCCTTACGACTAATAGGGTGGTCAGAATCAGTCATATGTTGGAATACTGCTGAATTTGGAACTGTTCTTGATCGTCTTCCTAAGTGAGGAGTGATACCTAAGTGTTCGCAACATCTGACATTAAAGTGACGTCGAGTCTTCCCGACGTACGTAGCTGCACAGCTACTACATTTGAATTGGTATATAATGTTAGATGCGAGATCACTAGGAATCATGTCTTTCACATGGAAACGAGATCCTATCCTTTCCAAAGTCGTGAAAGCAAATCTTAATTCTATAGAGGGAAATGCTTTTTTAATTATTCTACGGATGTTGCGTCGGGTTTGTAAGCTGTGGTAACCAGTATATGGAAGTTTCATATAGATCTTTTCTTTGATTTCTTCTACTTTGTTGTTTGGTTGGAATTTGTTATTGAAAAAACGTCTGATGTATCTTTCTAAGAAGTTCAACGAAAAACCATTTTTACTTAAGATCATCTTTATGTTTTCTAATTCTTCATGTAGGAATGATATTTTTCTCATCTTCAAACATACCGATCACATTCAACATTTTTTAGATTATCTCAACCAGAAACACCACAATATGAAATTTACTAGTGAAATTGAAATCAATGGAAATCTGCCCTTCTTAGGAATTAACATATTCAGATCACCTTCAGGTTTTTCCACTTCAATATACAGAAAACCAACCTTCACTGGCCTGTATATAAACGCAGATAGCTTCATTCCCAACAAATACAAAACAAGTTTAATCAATATACTTGTCCACCGCGCTTTCACTATCTGTTCAACCTGGCAATTCCTACATGAAGAATTAGAAAACATAAAGATGATCTTAAGTAAAAATGGTTTTTCGTTGAACTTCTTAGAAAGATACATCAGACGTTTTTTCAATAACAAATTCCAACCAAACAACAAAGTAGAAGAAATCAAAGAAAAGATCTATATCAAACTTCCATATACTGGTTACCACAGCTTACAAACCCGACGCAACATCCGTAGAATAATTAAAAAAGCATTTCCCTCTATAGAATTAAGATTTGCTTTCACGACTTTGGAAAGGATAGGATCTCGTTTCCATGTGAAAGACATGATTCCTAGTGATCTCGCATCTAACATTATATACCAATTCAAATGTAGTAGCTGTGCAGCTACGTACGTCGGGAAGACTCGACATCACTTTAATGTCAGATGTTGCGAACACTTAGGTATCACTCCTCACTTAGGAAGACGATCAAGAACAGTTCCAAATTCAGCAGTATTCCAACATATGACTGATTCTGACCACCCTATTAGTCGTAAGGACTTCTCAATCATTGGTCATGCAAGTTCTCCAACAGAACTCAGCATCAAGGAGGCATTATCCATATTTCTTTTGAAGCCACCCTTAAACACGCAACAAGACATGGCGTGTTTGAAATTATTAACTTAACCCAATGATTGTCAATGTCATTTTTTACGTTTTCATTAATTATGTTTGTTCCTTTAAAATTATTTAAAAGCATCCGCTCAAGAAGCTTATTATTCTGACGATGATTAAAGTAATAATTGAAACGTCACCATGAATTTTAATTTAGTTATGGGTTTTATCTTTAAGTTTATTATTTTTATCAAATGTCAATAAATTAAGTTCAGTGGAGGGGTTAGAGAGAAATCCAAATTGCTGGTCGATAAAACAGCATTTTAAACTTGCTGACAAATAGTCACAAACAAGACTCTCAAAAACTTTGGGAATACAACTCAGAATGCTAATCGGATGATAACTGTTCACTTGAGACTTATCTCCAGATTTTAGTATTGGGGTAATAAAGCTAGTTTTCCAGTAGGCTGGGAACATCCCTATCTTTAATGACAGGAAAAAATGTGAAAAAGAGGTCTAGAAAGTAAAAAAGCTTAAGTGTTTAAGAAAAGAAGGTGGAAGACCATCTGGACCTGGCCCCTTGTTGCTATCCAAGATGGAAAGTTTTTCATATATAGGCGAAATGTCACCAGAATCTAAAATATTATCCTGCAAAACACAATCTCTATCACTATAAGTTTTTGAAAAGTATTCAGCAAACAAATTAACAATTTCTGTACCACTAGAACCAGTGATATTATTATAATATTAATTATATATATTAAAATATAATAACTTCGAAGTACAAATTTAAAGTCTTCTGTATTTTAAAATAGTTCAAATGACCCGTGACATCACATAGTTTAACTATATGGTTCCGTTTATTTTTATATTTAGGTATATTCTTCTTCTTCTTTAGTTTATTGGCCTCCACCCACTTGGGTAATTGGCCAGCTCGTCGTCGCAGAATAAAGGAAAAATATTTATATTCTAATGGTATTTATGGTATGTCATTGTAATAATATATACCAGTTTGTTGAAATTGGAGTTTGATATAGTTATTGAAGGAAATTAAAGAGGTTTACTATGGAAAATAAAACCATTTTGTAAAAGTACAAATTTTCTATGAATAGTTCAAACGATCAAAAACACTTGTAACATCACATAACTGTATTTTTTACTGACGTTTATAATGTCTAATTTAAAATTATATACACTTTTGTTTACTTTGTTGGTGGAGAAGTAAACAAATAACCGGATGACGTCTAGACGCCTTTTGGGCTGCCTGGTATAATTTGAATTTTTGATTGTCTTTAGGGGCCTAACGAAAGACAAACAAAACTTTTTTATCTTTGATACATGTTTTAAATTATGTTCTGTTGTGATTTATAACATTTTTTTTAAATTTAAAATTTTATGCAAGTTCCCTATTGACTTACTAAAATTCAACTTTCTTAATGCATAATTGAAAAATTCTCAAAATTTTACTTTACTTTTATATTAATTACATCAAATTCATATTATATTAATATGAATGCTCCGCCTGACATCCGGAATATGCCATGTATTACAAGTAAGCCAGAGGGTTTCAATCAACCAAGACGAATCTGGGTGACACTACACAGAATTAGAACCAACTGTGGTAGGTGCTCTGACTCACTTTTTAGATGAGGAAAAATACCTTTTCTCCAAATTGCCATTGCGGTGCTGAAAGGCAAATGGTTAAGCATTTGGTGGAGGAATGCCCCATCAGATCGTACAGTGGCAATCGGTCCGATTTTTTAGTGGTGACCAATGAGTTGATTGAATATATTTACCAACTAGATTTTTGTTTATAAAAATTAATTATTTATAATGTATTGTTATCTTTATTTATATACAGAAACTGTGATATATAGCCATCTAAATAAAATAAATAACATATTATATTTATTCAGGAAATTATGGTTTCTGCCTTACGGCATACAATATTGATACATGTCATTTATTATTTCTAAGATAATTATTCTTAAATGAAAAAATATAGCAAATTAAAAAAATCATTGGAATCAAAGTTTTATGTTTGATTAAAAAATAATTTATATTTTTGTTTTTTTAAATAACGAATAAAACATCCTGATAATAGAAGGTAGAATGCAGATGGGATTTCGCTTTTCTATAAAATCACTGGGACGCTTGAAAAGTTCCAGCACGCCACTGTTGAAAATATATTATTTGAATAATAGGACTACACCTTCAAGCTGATACAAACATAATTAATGTCAAAAACACCATATTAAGTCCTGTTTCACAAAAAGGCCATCAAAAAATCCCCAGAAAGCCAAGATAACACCAATATCATAAACCACAACCTCTTGCTGTCAACCTGGGGCCCACGTATTATTCCCAGTATATTTATATGAAGGATATTTTAGAAAAACGACAATGCAAACCATAAACCATAGCCTAGCGATAATTTCGATACTACAATATGGACATAAAAGCTGGACATTGAAGCAAAAACACAGAAATAAGCTACAGTTATTTGAAATGTGGTGTTACAGAAGGATGCTTAGAATAGCATGGACACAGAAGAAAACAAACACAGAAGTATTGTGAGAAATGGACAAAGAATAATAAACACAATAAAAATAAGAAAGTTGGCAATACTAATTTGCTACAATTTGCTGATGACACTGCAGTGATATCATATGGAAAAAATTTAATAAAGACAATGGACTTATTGCAGACGCACTGGATGACACAATATCTTGCTCGAATAAATGGAGATTAACAATAAATCCTTCTAAAACAAAACTAATAATAATAATAATAATAAATATAGCAGTTTTAAAATACTATCTACCATTTTAATTTATTAAATTGGTGGATTCTGCATCTGAGATTCTTCAATTTGTTAAAACTAATAATATTTAACCATAGAATCCAAGATCACTCTCCAACCATAAACATATGCGACAATATTATTAAACCCTCCCAAACTGTTAAGTATTTGGGAATAGAAATAGATAACAAATTGAAGTTCAACCACCACACAGCAGTTATAAAAAGGAAAAATATAACTAGAGCAAAACACTTCAGAAGTTTAACATACAAGAATGGGGAATTACGATTGAAACAGCAGCCAATATTTATAAAATGATTTGCAGGCCTATGCTGGAGTATGGTTCTACAATTTTCTATAATTCTAAAGGTCCTGCCAAAAATAATATAAAAGTGGCTGAAACAACTAGCCTTTGACAAATCACTAGAATGCGTCATCCTGATAATCCACTTCATAATCCATCAAACAGAATGCTGTACGATAAAACCTATTGAATTGAACCTATTAATGAGAGACTCAATAAGATGTTTAAATATTTCTCTATTAATGACAATAACAAAAATTTGATTGAGCCCCACATTGTGAAGATACTAGAGGATGGCGCCCGTGGATATCCAGGAATAACTCTTTTTGAAGAAATCTGCTACACATCAAGACAATAAACAACTCTATTGTGATTACCACCACATACAAATATATATATTTTTTTAATTAGGTATTGTATTGTATTAATATTAACAAAAAACAATATACTGTATTAATGTATATTAATTGTGTAAATTGGCTGAAAGACTTTGGACGATGGCCTTTTGGTACATTGTATCAATAAAGTATGTCTCTCTCTCTCTAAGAAAGTTGGGGGACATGTAATGTGGGGACAGCGATATGAAAGCTAAGACTAATAATACATAGAAAGATAAGAGAAGGAAGGAATATAGGAAGGAGGAGAGTCATGGTTGGAAAATTTAAGCAGCTAGTTTAAACGCATTTCAATAGAACTGTTCAGAGTAGAGGTAGATAAAGTAAAGATAGTGATGTGTACACTATCTTTACTAGTGAAGGTCTCTTTTTATGCAGATTATTTTAATGCAATTTTGAAGTTGTACAGTTTGTATTTCATTCAAAAATTTCTATAACAACTATTATAATTAATATTAACTATTCATATCCAGGTATCAGTAAGAATAGAATAGAATAGAATAGAAAAAAGCTTTATTCTCAGGATTCACAAGTTACACACAAATATTAGGTTTGTTCTAGCAAACAGTTAAACTAGTCAGAAACCGTCAGCAAACAGTTGGTCAGTGAGAGAACATAATACAGTCACCAGTGCTATCCCCTCTACTCGCGCTGGTCCACTATACGCTGATGGTTTCAAACCATTTGAAACTGATGCTACAACAAACCTATAAATTGTCAATAGAGAGAATGGTGTCAATTACAATTTATAATGGTTGCTGTAACAACCTACACTTAACATAAAAGTAATATTAAAATATAATAACAATAATAATAATATAGTCTGTTCGCTAAACTCAGACGCAAATTTCTAGATATTTTAGTCGGTAATTTTGCCAATTTTAGCAAAATTGGCAAAAAATAATTTTTAAATAGTTAATAATCACTAAATATTTAGTAATTTTGCCAATTTTTGCAAAATTGGCAAAAAACAAAAAAAATATCGACTAAAATATCTAGCCAGTTGCGTCTGAGTTTAGCGAACCGACTATAACAGTGACATTTAGATTCAGATAAGAGCCCTCAGTCTCCCTGCAGGTCAGCTTGAAGGTATTCTTCCACTTTGTATGGTTCAAGGTGTATGAGCAACTGTTGAACAGACTTTCTATATTTATTCATGTCAGTTTCTATTTTGATGCTGTAAGGCAGTTTATTAAAGTATTTAATACAGGCATATTCTGTGGTTTTCTCAGATGCTGTTAGTCTATGTATTGGTATATTATAGTTTATGAGATTGTTTTGTGTATTAGTATTATGGTTTGTTATGTGTTTCAAGAATTTATGCCTACTTTTAAAAATGAAAAGTAAAGTGAGTGTTTGCAATTAGAGGTTCCCCTTGTTACATGATGTGGCTTACATAATTCTGAGTTTCACATTGAAAGGTAAATTGTTTTGAAATTAAATTTTCTCTTAGTGGTGCTTAGTTGATTTTTATAATACGTGGTGAAATTTTGCTGATTTTAAGCTGCAGTATAATAAGCAGCAAATTTTGATTTATGGATTGAAACATTTAAAATATTGTAAAATTTCTTTTTTAAGATTTTATTTGGTCTAATCGAGAAAAAAAAATATATTAAAGACGATCAATCAATATTGGTGGACATACGTTTTGGTTTAATGTGATTTTAGAAAACTACTGAATGTATTCCTACTTTTTCAAGGCAAGTAGTCTTTTTTATTGCGTTTTTTGTATATATGTGCATTTCTATATAGAATGTATCCACTGCATAAAATGAGATATTACTGTATATTCAACATTCTATTGGGAGATGGCAGGCATTTAAAGAAGTATGCTACACAACCAGTTTCAGCTATTAAAAGAGATAGTAGAAACAATAACAAAGAAGAGAATGATACATTTGCCATAAGTTGATGCTATTAAGCCTACATTTCATTAGATAAAACATGTGACTTATAAAAAAAACTATTTCATTGTAAAAACGGTCTTAAATAACTGATATTTACCTGAAGGGCTTTACTAATAAATGTAAAACAGCATATCTATGATAATTATTGACAAAAGTTGTTATTGCTCTATAAAATTTAGTAAATTGGCAAAAGTCTATGTATTCCTTTTAAGTGAACAGTTAAAACATAAAATGTAGGTACCAACCACTGGTTAAATTGTTGTAGAATACTATTTTATAATTTTAGAGAAAACTGTGCAATTAGAAATATATTATTGGAATAGGACTACAGCTTCAAGGGAATATAAACATAACTGATGTCAAAAACACCGTATTTAAGTCCTGTTTCACAAACAGTACATCAGAACCCCCCAAAAAGCTAAAATACCACTAATATCATCAACCACAACTTGTTGCTGTCAACCTGGGGCCCACCTATTATTCCAATTATATTTATATGCAAGATATTTTCGAAAAACGACAATGCAAACCATAAACCATAGCCTAACGATAATTTCTGATAGTAAATCTTGCACGATGCGTACACACAGTAAGCAATATTTGTCAAATATAATTAAACAAAAAGATTCCTAAGGGTACATCAATGGAGGAAATGGACACGGCACTTACCCGGTGAAACTGTTTTTTCTAGGACCTGGATGAGTTGTATGGCCTCCTGATGCATTTTGAAACTATTTTACGCCTTCCAAAAGCCAAGAATTGTATTTATTTGTTCTAGAAAATTAACCGGCTTCACAAAACGGTTCTACACCACATGTAATTTCACGGCAGTCTAGACAAATTTACTGCCTTCTGTCAAATCGACTTGTCAACTGTCACTTTAAAAACTATTTTGTAAATTGAAATCCTTCAAATGCATTGATTTAAATATTTAATTTGGTATTAAATTCGGAAAACATCGAAAATTCAATTGTTTTTACTAGCAAGGATACAATAAGTCGTAGAATTAACAAAAAATAGTATTTGCTTTAGCGGGAAGGTGAAATTGATGACATTATTACGTCACGAAAGAAGCTTTGTTAGTTGATTGTGCTCTGAAGCTAACATTACACCTTTGTTAGACAGTTGTTTTAAATTACTGTAAAATAAAAAATTACTTTTACTTATTTTTTACAAATATTTTATATAATTAAGTGAATCTAATGATAGTTTATATAAATTTCACAATGAAGTTTCAAATAAAAAAAATGTGAAGAAATAAAAATGCAAGTTTAGATTTTACACAATATGCTCTGTCTCTATCTCTATGTATTCTTCTTTTTTCTATCTGTAGTGGATTAGGTGGATTATTAGTGGATCGCCTGCCTGTGTAGAGGATATTTACACAAGAATCTACAGGTCGAGCAAGTCTCGTAAATTTCACGATTGCGAGCCACGCTTCACGCAACCGTGTTTGCGTACTTGTGTTTCAAGTTGCGTGGTCGTACGGAGTTATATTTACCAAATTTAAATATTATAATCCTTTTCAAAATTACATTAATATGTCAATATGGCTACTGGGTGTAAAAGATAAATCTTATTCTATCTGTTCTTAATGAGTTTTAGATAATTTTAGTTGTATTTCTTTGTAATTTTGTGTTGTACAAAGATTAATTTAACATTTTCTCTGGAAGTATTAATTTAGAAAGATAATATGCTTCATTGGTGTTGTGTTTTGAAGTGTGAAATGTGATAAAGTCAAGATAAAGTTCACTTTTAAACTGAACTAAATAAGGTATCTGAGAGACAACAATGGTTAAATGCAATACAATGTACAGGTTTTACTAGCGAAATGAAAATTTTCCTGTCCTGTCTGCTGTAATCATTTTATATCTGGTAAGTTACAATTACAACAGTAACGATTTTTGAAGATGTTAACATTTTAATCTTATAGGAAAACCAGCCGACTTAATAGATAATAACAATCTCCAGATTGGGTTCCTTCAATAAATATGGTCTATAAACACAATGAAATAAGTTCCCCAAAATCTAAAATGGAGTGGTATCAAAGGAGAATTAAAGGGAAAAATATTCATATTGAAATTATTTATAAGGCACTGGACTGTCTTAAATTCTACAATAATACTAGGTGGGTAAATGATTTTAGACATTTTTCATTAAGAGTAGATTAAGATTAAGTAGATTTTCATTCAGTAGATTTAAGACTTGTTTACACGGGTAGAGTAATGATGCAAGTACTTGATAGAGTAGAGTAACTCTACCTGTAAAAATGCTCAGCACAGTAGAATAGCTGGTAGAGTGTATAGTTGGAGTTAAAGTAGAGTGACTAGCAACCTATGGCAAAGTAACTACTCTATGACCACCACTACTGCCAAAATGTCTACTCGGCTGCACACTCTACCCATGGAACACGCTCAATTATGGCAGAATAGAGTAGGTAGGAGAGTACATGGGGGCGCTGTCATTCTGGCTGGAATTGTGTTTTGTGTAAATAGTGAAAATGAAGTTCACCGAAGATGAAACTTTAAAACTTGTAGAGCTATAATACGGCGAATACCAGTGTTTATGGAATTTAGGTAGTGTATACTACAGAAATAAAAGTTTGCAGCAAGCTGCGGATGATGAAATCGTCGAAAGAATGGCAAAGGGGGCTTTGGAGTAAACAAGCTTAAGCAAAAAATTAAGAATTTAAGGTGCACTTATAATCAGAGTGTTTAAAAATACAAAAATCAGTTTCACTATACTAGCATCAGTACTATACTTGTACTCTCCTCACGTGAATGGTATCAAGCCATTTTTGGTAGAGTACTACCACTACTCTACTCTCCTCAAAACTCTACCCATGTAAACAAGTCTTTAGAAACAGTGGAAAATGAGGTAGCTAGTAGAGTAGTAGTAGAGTAAAATATACTGGTTTAGCAAATTGCAATGTTTTAAGGTAATACAGTAGCGATAAACAGGTAGCCAAAACGTGTTCCAAGATTGTCACTGTAATTTTGAATATTTTTTCGAGGCATTTGGCACACGTATTCGTAAAATAATAAAGAATGGCGGTACAGAGCCCAATTTGAAAAATATATTAATATGTGGAAATTACTCTGTAATTATACAATATTTAAAAAACGAGCCTGTACCGCCATTAAGAAGAACAAAAAAATACACTTTCTTCAAATAAACTTTTTTATCCGATGCCTAGATTTTGTGTAATTTTGGAACTACTAATGAAATAAAAAATTTTAGTAGTTCCAAAATAACACAAAATCAGATAAAAAAGTTGTATTTGAAGAAAGTGTATTTTTTTGTTCTTCTTAATGGCGGTACAAGCTCGTTTTTTTTTATATTGTATTTAATTACAGAGTAATTTCCACATAATAATATATTTTTCAAATTGGGCTCTGTACCGCCATTCTTTATTATATTACGAATATGTGTGCCAAATATCTTGAAAAATATTCAAAATTACAGCCACAATCTTGGAACACATTTTCGCTACCTGTTGATCGATACTGTTTCCTCTTAAGATAGTTTTAATAGTTATTTATGATATAAGTATTAAAAGTACAATTTTAAGACGCGCATGTGAAAGTTAACTTGAAAAAATAATTTTATTAATGTTTTGACTTCCACATCAGATGTCATTGTCAAAATACAAAATATTTATTATTATTAGGTTTGTTCTAGCAAACAGTCAAACTAGTCAAAAACCATCAGCAAACAGTTGGTCAGTAAAAGAACATAATACAGTCACCAGTGCGATCCCCTCTACTCGCGCTGGTCCACTATTCGCTGATGGTTTCAAACTGATGCTAGAACAAACCTATTATTATTATGCATATCATTATCTGTAAATAATATTTCTTCTGATTGTTAATTGTAAAGGATAGAAAAATTACCATTTATTTCATTTTTTTTAGAATCAGCTGAGAGAAGTGGTCTACAAAAAACCAGGAAGGAAACGGAATATGTGGCTACGAAAGGCAAAAGAAATGTTTACAAAGCAAATGTGACACATTTTTTTGAAATATTTAGGAATATCAGTAAATTGCATTAAAAAAATGTATGAAAAGATTTGTTCAATAAAAATGTTTATATTTATCAAGGATGTATTATTTGGTATGGCCACATATCGTCAGTGATGTAATAATACATCCTATCTGTTTTTTCATGAGTTTTGTAAGAGAGACTAAAAACTTGTCTTAGGGTCACCTCCTGTTTTCATATGATATTTTTTGACTTGTTTTGTAGTAAATTAAACTATCTATGAACTACAAAACAAGTCAAAACTTACATATGAACACAGGAGGTGACCTTAAAACATGTTTTTCCATCTCTCATACAAAACTCATGAAAAAACAGATAGGAGGTATTGTCACATCAGCAAGGATGTACAGTGATAAGTGCCCTAATAACCGGCAAAATATGGGCAACATATTTAGTTGTGAGATAAAAAGAAATGAAACTAGTCGAGCTGGGGAATTTAGCGAAATTAACCTTTAAATTTACGTTATATTGATCCCACCTTTACACATATCGGAGGAGTATGTCAACTAAAACTGTCACTGTGACAGTGGTAGTTTCCAAACTCGTCTGATACGTCTGAAGGTGGTACACAATCAATACAATCTAAATGTATAAGTTAATATCGCTAAATTTCCCAGCTCAACTAGTTTCATGTCTTTTTATCTCACTACTTAATACATCTTTTGTGCTATTTTGCCGGTTATTAGAGCGCTCATCACTGTATTTCTGGTATATCCAGGGAATGTCTACAAAATATATTTTGAATGTCCAGAGAACATTCGTGGACATTCATGGAATGTTCCAATAAGACATTCAGGTAATGTTTAAAATGCTGACACAGGATTTTCCTGGGATGTTCAGGGAACATGTTTTCGGGGATATTCCAGGAATTTTTCAATGTCTGTGTACCTTCTATGGACCTATATGGAATATTTTGGTGTTATTACCGCCGCACTCCACTTGCGATTTGTAATCAGGAAGATTGAACACATTGTTTCAAATACAAGTCAATCCATTTGTGACTAAATAATCATGGATTGACTTCTATTTGAAAGAATGTGTTCAATCTTCACAACTACAAATCGCAAGTGGAGTCCGGCGCTTAGGGCTACTTCCTCTTCGGTATTATGTATTATACTACAGAAATCAGGAACTTTCCTTCTAAATATATGTATGCATCTTGGCCATCAAACATATTCTTCCAAACATTTTTTAAGGGGTTACATAGGTCTTGTGGGTAAAAAAAGTGACTTTTTAAAAAAATTATATCTCGAAAACTAAAATTTATTTTTATTTATAATTGGAACATGTAAAAGTATAGTACTTAAGGTAGTCTCAAAAAAAGTTTCAGCCAAAAATATTCATTTTTGTAGAGTTTAAGTTTTTTTGCGTTGGCAGCATAACTAGTCTCATCTGAAATCAAAAAGTTTCTTGTAGTTTATACCTCTGGCTAGAATATGAACGAAGGAATTAAAAAAAATTAAATTTGAAGATTTTACATAAGTTTAAACACATTTTTGACCCCAATTTTTCTCATTTTTAAAGTAGTTTTTTTTTATAAAACAAAAATGACCTCATCTAATAAAAAATCCTTTGTTCATTCACTAGCCAGAGGTATAAACTACAAGAAACTTTGATTTCAGATGAGACTGGACTTGTTATGCTGCTCACTGCAAAAAAGGGCTGTTGTGGAAAAATTGCAGTCAACTCTACATACAAAAATGAATATTTTTGGCTGAAATTTTTTTGAGAGTACTATACTTTTACATGTTTCAATTATAAATAAAAAATAATTTTTAGTTTCCAAGATATAATTTTTTTAAAAAGTCACTTTTTTTACCTGCAAGACAACAACTTAACAAATTGTTGATTTCAAATTGTAACAATTGTTTTGCAAAGTATGCTGCCTTCTTGTATTTTCTGTGTTATCTTCATCATACAATTACTTCATCTAAAAACTTTCTGCGATATATTCGCAACAACAAAAACAAACAAAACAAAAAAAAATAAAACAAAAGTTTAACCACCTTCACACCACAGAATCAAGCAATCAAGTTACACAAATTTTTAAACACCTCACCCGACACAGCGTCTCAAGTACGATTGCGCGAATTGGTAAATATAACTCCGCACGACCACGCAACTCGAAACACAAGTACGCAAACACGGTTGCGTGAAACGTGGCTCGCAATCGTGAAATTTACAAGACGTGCTCGACCTGTAGATTCTTGTGATATTTACCACAGTACATACTTTCTTAAGTTTTAGTTTTATGTCTTGGAAATCTCAAATTAATCTAAAAGAAAAGAAGAAGAAGAAATCTTATAATCTGTCAAATTTGTATATAATAAACAAATTCGAATTGCTTTAAAATGAATAATTCATTTTTAATACTCTTTAATATTTTAAAACGCATTAAAAAGAATTAATTTTACATATGTACAAACGCTCTAAAATATGTAACGTGAATTCCAGCACGTGAAGAAATACTTACCAAAGTAAATCAAATGAGTTTTATGTAATAGAGAAATATTTATTAATGAATACTTTTTCAGATGTGATTATCTATGGTCATGTTTATTAATTTAGAAAAATGGAAGTTCTGATTTCAAAGAAAATAATTTTGTCTTTGTTACTGTTAGCTACTATATCCTTGTATGTATCTTTTGTATTTAATTCCTGTGTAATATCCAGTCTATCCAAAGCAATACCTAAGGTAAGTGTACATGAATATTATGTTGATTCCTTTTATTAAGATATCTCATGAAGAGTATTTATTCAGAAATCTGATTAATGTGTGGAAATAGACAACCTCAACATTAACATTTTTGAAAAGGTGTCTTAGTGACTTACCAATTATTTCATAATTTAATTAATTCTACCAAAAGATCTCAGAGACCCTTTGGATATCACTATCGAAATATTATTTATAATAACTGGAATGTTTTACTTATTTTTACTTGTAAAATTGATCTTAGGTTAGTTTGTTAACTCATATAATTACCTATATTAAACCGGACTTATATCATTCTAGGCCTTTCCATTCCTAATCATCACTCCTTTCTATTGTGGCAATCTTCTTCTCTTATTTCTTTCACACATCGCTTTGGAGATGCCCTTTACCCATTTGGTTGCTGGTCTTCCTCGTTTTCGTTTTCTATGGGGTCCATTCTAACACTTTTTGGGCATCTTCTTTTCTCCATTCATCTTTTGTGTCCATACCATACTTTTGTGTCCATAGCTGTTGTCTTTCGATATCATTTATGATTGTTCTTTCTGTTTCCATTGGCATTCCAATCCATCTCGGTGGCTAGAGTAATTTATTGTTGTACTTTTTGGTTAATTTCCAGACTTCAGCTCCATAGTTTAATACAGGTTTTAATATTGTGTTGTAAATTGGTTTTTTATTTTTTGTTCATATATTTTTTTGCCACAATACTGAATTCAGTTTTCCTATCACCTGCCTTTCTTTTACTATCCTTTCTTTAATATCTTCTTTATCTTGCCCTGTGCTTGTTAGTTTTATTCCCAGATATACATATTCATTGCAGTTTGCAATTGTCTCCTGTTCCAGGTTCTCCGTTTGTTCCCTTCCTATGCATAGATATTGTGTTTTTTTGGTAGTGAACTCCAGACTCCACTTTCTATATTCCTCTATTAGTTTCCTTGCTGTATAATCAAGATCTTCCTTGTCCTGTACAATTACAATTTAGTCATCTGCATAGTGCAGCATGTAGAGCAGTGGTTCCCAACCTTTTATGTCTGGCGACCCACCTTCTGATGTTTTTTCATATTCGCGACCCATCCCCCACCCATATGAACGTTATTCAGCTACTGTAAGAGCCACACCGCGACCTACCTGAAATCCGCCCGCGACCCACTAGTGGGTCGCAACCTACTGGTTGGGAAACGCTGATGTAGAGTATCGTATCTCCTATCAGTAGTCTCATTCCATTATGTTTCTTTCATTGTCTCAGGGCTTCATCAATATATTGTATATCGACAGTATTGAATAATACTGCTGATACACAGCATTCTTGCCTTAGTCCTTTAGTGACCAAGAAACCTTTTGATATTTTATTTCCACTTTTAATTTTAAAAGAACTGTATATAAACTCAATATCCAAAATTAGTAGAAACTCAACATCCAAAATTAGTTTATTAATTTGTGTGTTGAATTATAATTAAACTGATGAATAAGCCTTTAAAAAGTTGTTTTTTTTATTGTTATGGTCTTTATAAGCAATTTTATGACATTCAAAAAACGCCTGTTTTGGGGGTGAATTTAGCCCTGCACTAAAAAGGTGGAGTGGTTTTTTTTACTTTTTCGTAGTCATTATCAAAAAATTTGATTTGCTGAGATTGATGTACAGTGGAACCCCGATAAGTCGGCCTCCGATAACCCGGAAGTCTGGCTAACCCGGACCGATTTTCATCAGACAAAACAAACATTTTTTCACTTTGACTGAGTTTTTTACCAAGAAATAAACAATACTGTATGTATACTACTGTACGTAATTTAGATGTACTGATGTATTTAATGTTTTTGCAATTATAATGTGTATTTGTTTATTATTTATATGTATTTTATTAATTTTTACCATATTCTCCAGCTAACCCGGATTTTCGATAACCCGGATCAGCCGTGGTCCCGATCAATCCGACTTATCGAGGATCCACTGTATTGGATTTTGAGAGAAACGTATCCTAGTTTTGAAAAACGTGTTTTCATGAAAAACACTTGTAAAGTATTTTTACTGTAAATCCACTGAATAAAATGGTCATATTTATTTTTTCACCTCTAATCAGCTATTCCTTGTGCATATTGGGTGCCCTCACTGTCCCCTATCAACTGAAAATGGTCAGTCAAACCTTTTTTCCTAATTTTTCTCTCTTTTGATGCATCTCTGTTCCTTCTGTAGGCTTCATCAATACAAATAATTCTATTTTGATAACAATTTCCAAAATGGAAATCGAAACATCAAATAAACTTAATTTGAAAGTAAAATATTGGCATATTTTCAACAAAAATAGTAAATAGTTGATATATTTGACATTATATCTATCATATTTTTGCTTATTGCTGTCCTATTTTTGTGTTGAAATTGCTCAATTACTATATGTATTTCTTGTGATTTAGTGATCAAAACTTGTTTATTAAAATTGTTAAATTGTATAAACATTTTAGTGGCAAACACATCCAGTGATAGTAAACGAAATACCCTTAGTTCATTACACTTCCTCTGTTCGTGTAGTATCTTTACTAGAAGGCAATGAAACCGACATATCTCCAAAATACAAATTTTTTAGAGAACAGGGTCTGAGACCAGAAAGACAATTACCAAGTGCTTTAATTATTGGTAAGTCTGATTATATCGCTCCATTTATAGAAGAACGTCATAACTCAGAAATCAACATTGTGTCAATATCATACTTTAAAGATTATTGGTTTTTTATATCAATTTAACTTTGCAAACAAATTAAATGCTTTTATTATGGTTTGATGACACAAAGTATGATACATATTGTTCGTCCGCTATAACTTTTCCCATGCGTCGCGATTCATTTTCAAACAAATTAAGTCAAAACATAAAGTGAAACGAACGTCGATGTGTATATACATTTTGTATACTGTATACTATATATACACACATCGGCGTACGTTTCACTTTATGTTTTGACTTAATTTGTTTGAAAATGAATCGTGATGCATGGAAAAAATTATAGCGGACGAACAATAGTTAACTGGTAGTAGAGACTTTATCTTGGATTGACAATCTTTGGAGTGAAAACTACTTTTGTATTTCTTCTTTAAAAAATATAAATTTATACAGGGTGTCCAAAAACTCAACCGACAAACGAATACAGGAGATTTCTCAGATAATTTTAAGACAATTTAACGCAATTCACTTAGTGCAAAAACGCTTCCTAAGGGAGCTATAGCTATTTGAAGATGGCGTCTGGTAATTAGTTTTTCTTAAATACCTCCAAAACGCTTCTATCCAGAAAAACAAAAATTGGTACACATATTTATCTTCCAGAGATAAATCGATTCCATCCATTGCAAATTTCTAGTACCGGTCATAGGCGTCCGTTTTGGACAGGGCAACGGTTACTTTATCGCATAACTTTTTTGTCTTTAACTTCTAAGCATTTTTGACCCTGGATTATTAAATTGTGAGGTATTCTTGTACTAAAAGGTAAAATCGATTTGAAAATTTTTAGTTTTTTAAATTTTCAAAAAAATTTTTTTTAGAAAAACGAAAACTTGTACGTGTAATTATATTCCAGAGAAATCAATTTCATTAACTGCGAATTTCTAGTATCGGTCATATGCGTCGATTTTGGGTAGGTCAACGGTTACTTTATCGCATAACATTTTGTCTTTAATTTATAAGCATTTTTGACACTAGATTATTAAATTATGAGGTATTCTAGTAGTAAAAGTTACTCTTGCTTTAAGTTGGTAAAATACACCGTTTCTTTTTGAAAAAATTTTTAAATTTTTTTAAATTCAGGATACGAAAAATTTTCAAATCTATTTTTCTAGAAAACGGTGTGTCCTACCGACTTAAATCAACAGTATCTTTTAATACTAGCATACCTCGCAATTAAATTATCCAAAGTGAAAAATGCTTAAAATTTAAAGACATAAAAGTTATGCGATAAAATAACCGTTTCCCTACCCAAAACGGACGCCTATAACCGGTACTATAAATTCACAATGGATGGAATCGATTTAACTCGGGAAGATAAATACGTGTACCAATTTTTGTTTTTCTAACTAGAAGCGTTCTAGAGATATTTAAGAAAAACTAATTAGAAGAGACCGTTTTCAAAGAGCTCTAGCTCCATTGGGAAGCATTTTCGGACTAGGTGAATTTGGTTCAATTGTCTTAAAATTACTTGAGGAATCTACTGTCTTCGTTTGTCGGTAGTGTTTCTGGACACCCTGTATAAAAATATACATTTTTTTATTATTTTGTTAAAACTTTTTCTGTTGATAATGTTCATATGTAAATGTTGTGATGATCTTGCACACAAAGATAGTTGTATTATCAACTATTTTTATATGTTATCTATAAAATAAAATTTTTTGAGTTATGCCGTTTTTCTACCCTTATTTGTTAGTACAGTGAACTTCCTCTTAACAATAACAAGCCCCTCAAATGTCCATATCGAACCAGTATAGTATATGAGAAAGTTGGTCTAGGAACACCAATTTAGTGTTGTGGACAAGAATTGCAAATTTCAAGAAGCTGTCAGCAGTGTATACCCGCTGAAGATCTCATCTCCATTCTTTGCAAGGTCCAATTTGCATAAGAACTGAAGCTTAATGACCATGCACTGTGAAGATTTTTTAGCACAATCATCTTAAGCGATGAAGCAAATTTTCACTTTGTTAATCGTCAAACTTGCCGCATTTGAGGTTCTGAGAACCCACATGTCACTGTCGAAAAAATGCATCCACAATGTGTCACTATTTGATGCCGATTTTTTGCTGGGGGCATAATTGGACCGTTTATTCATTCATTCATTAAGCATTGCAATCCTTAGGGATTATAGCTTACACCATTGCATTCAAAATCCTTTTGTTAGGTGAGGTGGATTACTTTTTATGTCATTTATAGCTTGCTGTGGGTCTTTGCTGCTGTTGTGACTCTTTTCTATTTCTTTATGTCCTTGTTCTGAACTTTGCAGTCTTTAATATTCACTGTTATTGTATCGTCTTCTATATCATCCAGCCATTTTTTTTTAGGCATTCCTCTACACCTGAGCCATAGTAGTGTCCAGTTAGTCATCCTTCTTAAAATATCTGAGTGTGGGCGGCTCTGTATATATAACAGGTAGGACATATTATGTCCTATGACATATTATGTCCTATCTGTTCTAAACGGAGATATTTTATGTATCTGACTATATTTTCTCCCTTTAATTCTTCTTCAATGTCGGCATTTGTTTTCATTATTCTTTTTCCCTTTCTTGTTTTATTGTGGCCCAGTATTGTTCTTGTTTCCATCCCAAATGTAACAATAGTTCATCTTTGTTCTATTACTTAGAGTCTTGCTTCTCAGCAGATTTATATAAATTCCATTTTTTTTTGTCTTTCAGAATTCTTTTCTCTGTTCCCTTTTTTTCGTTTTTCCCTATTGTTACTCTCAAGTAGCTAAAGGTGGATATAGTTTAAAATTTATGGTTCTGTTAGTAGATATTTCTCTGAGTTGTTGTGTCGTCTT
This sequence comes from Diabrotica virgifera virgifera, assembly GCF_917563875.1. Taxonomy (NCBI): domain Eukaryota; kingdom Metazoa; phylum Arthropoda; class Insecta; order Coleoptera; family Chrysomelidae; genus Diabrotica; species Diabrotica virgifera. Next base: position 272,233,432 of record NC_065445.1, on the reverse strand, counting down.
TCCCTATCGTCATGTATTTTGTTTTGTGCTGGTTTATCTCTAGCCTTTTTCTCTTTGCTTCATTGGACCATACTTCTTTGAAAATGAGATTGGTCAGTCAAGCAATGCCTGTTACTGATGCTCGATATCACAATATGATAACAGAGTTGTTTCTGCAACAACAAGATATCACATTGGCACGAGACGATGAAACAATTCAATTTTTAGACTAAGTTTTCAATCTAATGGCACATAAAACAATACCAAAAATATTACTCTACGTCCCACCAGACCGAAAACAATGGGAACCTTCTCTGGTTACACCTCCGAGGCTTCTAAAATTTGCAAGCAATAACGGATGCTGGGACTAAAGAAGATGAGGGAATTTTACAATTTATAATTCACGTTCTCTGACGAGAATGGTTCTCTTCGTACTCCAATCAGAGTAAAACATGTAAATCAAAAATGAATAACCATTTTCAATTTCGTTGCAACACGAAACTATAGCCGCATCATATTCTAGTTCAATCAGAGAGTGTAGCAAGCATCCCTACCGGTTTCGAGACTTATTAGATTAATAATTGAAAATGGTTATTCATTTTTAATTAAATTATAGTATAAGACATTTCCTACTCGTGTGTTCTCTTGCTTATATGCTTAGAATTGGTCACCTAGGTCGTGTGATTTAACACTATTTTTACTTTTTATAGAGTTATTTGAAGTCAAAGGTCTATCTCAACAAGCCCCTACCTGTACATTGAAGAAAAAAATTCAATGCTGAATCAATCAAATTCAGCCACATTTATGTAAAATGATCGTGGAAATTCAGGTTATCGTGGAAATTAGGCCATTTGTACTGTTACAAAACTGACTTTACGCGGTTGACTTTACTATTTCATTGTTTATGTTTTTAGGCTTTAAGTTTAATTTTAGTTGACTTTATTTATTTTTAATAACTTACATCTAAACAAATGAAAGACACTTAATTTATATCTTTGTATTTTACAAACTACGATATCTAATTTATTTATTACACCAAATCCAATAATTTGTCTACATAAATACAATTACAAAAATATATCGCGCTCGATACATATCACAGTAAACCGACGTATTCAAATTCACAACTAAACTCTAATTCCAAAAATGTCCAAAATTAGTCTACTGATTTCCAGAAACATCGAAAGGTAAGTATTATTTACAGAGCAATAAAAAAGGTTTATATCGATGGCCTTCTAGATACGCCGATTGTAAACAAGTGTCGCCCACGGAAAGGGTCTCAGACAGTCCGTCGCCAGAAGCTTCTGGTGTTGATAGGGCCGGCCTGGGACCGTGACAGTACTATTCTATAAATAATCCTATCCTATGTATGTACTTCATCATTCAATAAAAAATTGTAACTTAAAAAACAGTTTTTCCTATTTGATTCAAATCTGCGTACCAAAATTTTGGGACACCCCTTAAAAGACGTTAATGCAATTTACAAGACAGAGTTCGCTGTATATATTTATACAGTGCACTGGAATAAGTGTTACCCCTCCCTATTAACTTATTTATTTTTAGCACATAAGCAAAACCCTCGGACAGGTCGATTTTTAAAATAATCATAGTGTATTATAACATCAATGTTTCGAACTTTACGCAATCCCTCTTCAGGTGACAGTCATAACTTTGATTTTTTTAAATGGGAAAGTA